>NW_016913097.1:0-949 GCF_001483705.2 Eufriesea mexicana | reverse complement strand
GCCTAACACATGCTAACGACCCGAGACCGCTGATGCTGCCCTTAAAGGAGGCAAACTGAATATGATATAGCACAATAGGGCACAGGAGGCCACATGACGTCAGTGTTGAGCACATTTGTCAAGGTTATCCTGACCTAACCCAACAAAACCTAACCAAGCTAACTATACATAATAGAGCACACTAGGCAGTAGAGGTCCACCGTATAGCAGCGCATCCAACGGAAATGAAATCTATCCAAGCCTAACCCATACAAACATAACATAACCAAACGTAACATAACTCCACCTAACGGCACGAGGCCACAAATACTGGCCACCAAAGGTTCGACCAGATTGCAGAAGAGCAACGCAGGGCGTAGAAATCCGCCGATTAGCAGGGTAAAGCACCAATGTCAAAGATAGTCTGTCCAAAGATATCCAAACGTAGTCCAACCAAACGTAACATAGCTTAACATAAACTGCCGGGAATACTATTGCTGGCCTCCCCAGAGCCAAGCAGAATAGACTAGAGAAGAGTAGATCACAGAAAGCCACCATATAGTAGTGTAGAGAGCAAGAGTCAAAGATATCCTAACCCAACCTGTCCTAACTTAGCCTAACCAAACGCAGAATAACTAAACGTAATGTGCCTAGACCGCAATTACAGGACTACCGAGGGCCTAGCAGAACATATTAGAGCACAGTAGAGCGCAGAAATCCACCGAAAAGCTGTGCATAAATCAAAAGTCAAAGCTATCCTCTCCTAACCTAACCAAGCGTTACATAACCAAACGTAACCTAACTCAACCAAACGTGCCGAGACCACTATTGCTGGCCACCCAAGATCCAAGCAGAACACATTAGTAGAGGGTAGAATGCAGAAATCCTTATAACTGCAGTGTATATGGGAAAAGAGAGAGCAACCCAAACCTATCCCAAACCAACCAGACATAAACAATCATAGCATAAA
>NW_016913096.1:0-639 GCF_001483705.2 Eufriesea mexicana | reverse complement strand
GCAGTGACTATAGTACGCCAGTTGAACCTTTCCTCCTTCTATATGCAAGAATGTTTGGTCACCGCGATAGTAGTCGATAATGTCAATAAAATTGAATTTTCCAGCCATGTTCTATAGCCTTACCATGGCTACAGCAAGCCAATAGTATATTTCACCCTTATTTATGCAAGAAACATAGTTCAATAAGATATCAGTCGAAAATGTCAATAAAAATGAATTTTCCTACCAGATTCTATACCATCGCAATGACTATAGCGCGACAGTAAAATCTTACCTCCTTATATATCCAAGAAATTAGGTCACCACAATATTAGCCCAAAATGTCAATAAAATTGAATCTTCCAGCCAGGTTCTATAGGATTGCAATGGCTATAGCACGCAAATTTTTCTTCCTTATTTATGCAAGAAAGTTAGCTGACAACGATATTAGTCGAAAATGTCAATACAATTGAATTTTCCAGCCAGATTCTATAGCATTGCAGTGAATATAGTTCGCCAGTGGAACCTTTACTCCTTCTATATGCAAGAAAGTTAGTTCGCCGCGATAGTAGTCAATAATGTCAATAAAATTTAATTATCCAGCCAGATTCTTAGCATTACCGTGGCAATTGCACGCCAATAGTATATTTCACACTTATT
>NW_016913095.1:0-650 GCF_001483705.2 Eufriesea mexicana | reverse complement strand
TCAGGTCTGGTTTGGATATTTTTTTACTTCTGTGCTGTAATCCGCAATGCGGCAGATTTCTGCACCCTCCTGTGCTCCACTATATTCTGCTTGGCCCTGCCTAGGGCAGCAATGGTGGTCGCGGCTCGATACGCTGAATAACGCCACGATTGGTTAGGTTAGGTTAGGTTATGTTAAGGAAAAACAGGATAGCCTTGACTTCTGCTATGTGAATTGCTATTCGGTGGATTTCTGCGCTCTACGGTGGTCTAATGCCTTCCACTTCGCGCTTGGGTGGCAACAATAGCGGTCTCGGCGCGTTTGGTTGGTTTACGTTACGTTTGGTTGTGTTACGTTAGGTTAGGATATCTTTAACTTTCGTTCTGTAGACTGTCATCCTGTGGACTGTTGCGCTCTTCTGCGCTCTACTATATTCTGCTTGGCCCGGGGTGGCCAGCAATGTTGGTCGCGGCACATCACGCTCAGTTTGATTACGTTAGGATATTCTACGGTCTGTTATGTTAGAATAAGATAGCTTTCACTTTTTCGCTACACACTGTTATTCGCTGCATTTCTGTTCCCTACCGTGCTTCAGTATGTTCTTCTTTGCCCTGGAGGATCCAGCAATAATGGTCTCGGTACGGTACGTTGAGTAAAGCTTCGTTTTGTTA
>NW_016913094.1:0-987 GCF_001483705.2 Eufriesea mexicana | reverse complement strand
TTGTTGACATTTTCGACTAATATCGTGGTGAGCTAACTTCCTTGCGTAAATAAGGATGGTAGATTCTACTGGCATGCTATAGCCATTGCATTGCTGGAGCGTCAAGCTGGAAAATTCAATTTTACTGACATTTCCGACTAATATCGTGGTGAGTTAACTTTCTTGCATAAATAAGGAGGAAAGATACTATTGGCATGCTGTACGCATTGCAAAGCCATAGAATCTTCCTGGAAGATTCAATTTTATTGACATTTACGACTAATATCGTGGTGAGCTAACTCTGTTGCATATATAAGGAGGAAGCATTCAATTGGACTTATATAGCCGTCGCAATGCTATAGAATCTGGCTGGAAAGTTCAATTTTGTTGATATTTTTGACTAATATCATGGGGAGCTAACGTTCTTGCATAAATAAGGAGTGGAGATTCTACAGGCGTGCTATAGCCATTGCATTGCTGGAGCATCAAGCTGGAAAATTCAATTCTATTGACATTTCCGAATAATATTGTGGTGAGCTAACTTTCTTGCATAAATAAGGAGGAAAGATTCAATTGGCGTGATACAGCCATTGCGTAGATATAGAATGTGTTCGGAAAATTCAATTCTATTGACATTTCCGAATAATATTGTGGTGAGCTATCTCTCTTGCATATATAAGGAGGAAAGATTCAATTGGCGTGATATAGCCATTGCGTTGATATAGAATGTGTTCGGAAAATTCAAATTTATTGACATTTTCAACTAACATAGTGGTGAGCTATCTTTCTTGCATATATAAGGAGGAAAGATGCAATTCACGTGCTGTAGCCGTCGCAATGCTATAGAGTCTGGCTGGAAAGTTCAATTATATTGATATTTTCGACTAACATTGTGGTGAGTTAACTTCCTTGCATCAGTAAGGGGGAAAGGTATTTTGACGTGTAATAGCCTTTGCAATGCTACAGAATCTTGCTGGAAAATTCAATTTTACTGTCATTTTCGACTGA
>NW_016913093.1:0-597 GCF_001483705.2 Eufriesea mexicana | reverse complement strand
CATTCATACATACATCCGTACATGCATAACGGAAATACGGCCATACATTCATACATCCAAGCAGACAAACGTCCATTCATCAATACATCCATCCATCCATACATCCATCCATCCATACGTGCATCCATTCATACATCCATCCATCCATACATCCATACATGCACACATCCATCCATCCACAAATACATACATACATGCACTCATCCATCCATACGTACATCAATCCTAACACACATACATATATACATCCATACATACGTACACCCATACATCCATCCATACATACATCCATCAATCCATTCATCCATACAAACATACATACATACATCAATACATCCATACATCCATCCATACATCCATACAACCGCACATCCATAAATTCGTCCATCCTTACGTCCATACATCCATATATCCGTACATCCATACATGCATACATCCATACATACACATATCCATACATCCATGCATACCGCCATACACTAATCCATACATACATCCATAGACGCATCCGTAAATGCATCCATACACACATAAATGCATGCATCCATCCATATATCCATCCATACATTCATCCATACAAGCATCCATACATACATC
>NW_016913092.1:0-3035 GCF_001483705.2 Eufriesea mexicana | reverse complement strand
TGAATGTATGGATGGATGGATGTATGGAAGGATAGACGTATTAATGGACGGATGTATGGCTGGGTGGCTGTATCGTTAAATGGATGTATGGATGAAATGCGGTATGGATGGACGGTTCTACTGATGTATGGATGTATGGATGTATATATGTATGGATGTATGGATGGATGGATGTATGCTTAGATGGATTTATGGATGGGTGTATGGATGGATGGATATATGGATGCGTTAATGGAACTTCGAATGTGCGTATGTATGCACGGGCGGATGTATGGATGTATGTAAGGATGTGTGCACGTGTGTGTCTATGCATGTATGTATGGATGAGTGTATGGGCGTATGTATGGATCTATCGATGTATGTATGGATGTATGTATGGATGGATGAGTGCATGGGTGGATGGATATGTGGATGTATGTGTGTGTGTATGTATGGATGTGTGGATGGTGGACGTATGGATGGATGGATGTATGAATGTATGGATATATGTATGGATAGATGTTTGAATGTATAGATGTATTTGAGCAATGTATGTACGGATGTATGTATGTATGGATGTATGGATGTGCGAATGTAAGGATGTACGGATGCATGGATGTATGGATGTGTGGGTGGATGAATGGACGTGTGGATGGACGGAAGGACGGATGTATGTATGGATGTTTGTATGGATGAGTACAAGGATGTATGCATGGATGTATGTATGGATGTTTGTATTTATGTATATATGGATGTATGAATGGATCTATGTATGGATGGATGATTTATTGGTGGATGGATTTATTGATGTATGGGTGTGTTCGTGGATGGATGTATGAACGTATGCATGAATGAGTGTATGCATGTATGGACGTAAGTATGTATGAATGTATGGATGTAAGAATGTATGTATGTATGCATGTTTGGATGTATGGCTGTATGGATGGATGGATGTATGGATTGGTGGACGTATGGATGGATGCGCGTATGGAAGGATGGAAGCACCGATGGATGTATGTATGGATTGGTGGACGTATGGATGGATGGGCGTATGGAAGGATGGAAGCACCGATGGATGTATGTACGGATGGACGGCTGTATGGACGGATGGATGTATGCATGGATGTATGTATGGATGTTTGAATGGATGTATGTATATATTTATGTATGGATGTATGGAAGGACGTATGTGTGGCTGTATGTATGGACGAATGTATTGGCGTATGTATGGATGCATGTATTGACGTATGTACGGATGTATGGATGGGTGGATGTATGGATGGATGGATGGTTATAAGGATGTATGTATGGATGGATGGATGTATGGATGTGTGAGTGGATGAATGGATGGGTGGATGGACGGAATAATGGGTAATTGAATGGGTGGAAGAACGGTTGCGCGGATAGGTGGATGAACGGATGCGTAAATGGGTGGGTGGTTGTATGGCTGGATGGATGTATGGATCGATCCATGTATGGATTGGTGGATGTATGGATGTATGTATGGATGTTTGTGTGTATGTATGTATGGATGTATGTATGGATATGTGGACGGATGTATGAACGGATACATGTATGTATGTATGGATGCGTCTATGGAAGGGCTTATGTATGGATGCATGTATGGATGGATGTATGGAGGCATGTACGGATGTATGTATGAATATACCTGTGGATGTATGTATGGCTGTGTGTATGGATGTATGTATGAATGGATGGCGGTATGGATGGGTGGAAGTGTGGATGGGTTGACGTACGGATGGCCGAATGTACGGATGTATGGATGTATGGATGGATGGATGTATCGAAGGATGGAGGTACGAATGGATGGATTTATGGATATATGGATGCTGGATGCATGGATGTATGGATGGATGGATGAAGTTATGGATGGATGTATGTATGGATGGATGTTTGGATGTATGGTTGTATATATGTTTGGATGTATGGATTGATGGATGTATGGAAGGATGGATGTGTGGTTAGTTGGATTTATGGATGGGTGTATGGATGGATGGATGTATGGATGCGTTAAAGGAGTGGCGAATGTGCGGATGTATGCATGGGCGGATGTATGGATGTATGTATGGATGTATGCAGGGATGTATCTATGCATGTATGCATGTATGAGGGTATGGGTGTTTGTACGGATCTATGGATGTATGTACGGATGTATGTATGGATGGATGAGTGTATGGGTGGATGGATATGTGGATGTATGTGTGTGTGGATGTATGGATGTATGGATGAATGGACGTATGGGTGGATGAATGTATGAATGTATGCATGTATGTATGGGTGGATGTTTGAATGCGTAGATGTATTTTAGTTAAGTATGTACGGATGTATGTATGTATGGATTTATGGATGTATGAATGTATGGATGTACGGATGCATGGATGTATGGATGTGTGGGTGGATGAATGGATGCATGGATGGACGGAAGAACGCATGTATGTATGGATGTTTGAATGGATGAGTGTAAGGATGTATGCATGGATGTATGTATGGATGTTTGTATTTATGTATGTAGGGATGTATGAAATGATGTATGTATGGATGGATGAGTGTATGGGTGGATGGATTTATGGATGTATGGGTGTGTGGATATATGAACGCGTGCATGTATGTATGTATGGATGTATGTATGCATGGATGTTTGTATGGATGTATGTATGGACGTGTGCATGGATGTACGTATGGATGTTTGAATGGATGTATGTATGGATGTATGTATGGACGCATGTAAGAATGTATGTATGGATGTATGTATGGATGAACGTATGCGTGTATGTATGGATGTCTGTATTGATGCGTGTATGGATGTATGGGTGTGTGGATGTATGGATGTATGGATGGACGGACGTATGGATGTATGGATGTATGGATGTATGCATTGATGGATGTATGTATGTATAAATGTATGGATGTAAGAATGTATGTATGCATGCATTTTTGGATGTGTGGATGTATGTATGTATGCATGTATGGACGTATGGATGTATGGAGGTATGGATCTATGTGTGGATGTGTGGATGCATGTATGTATGGCTGTA
>NW_016913091.1:0-813 GCF_001483705.2 Eufriesea mexicana | reverse complement strand
GCGTCAGGCGATCTATTTACCAAGCTATAACAGGTTATAGATTTTGAATGGAACAATTCTCTGGCAAGTAGATGGCTGTACTTGCATTCTTTGAAGGCGATAGGCGACGAATTCACCAAGCTAGAACAGATTGTATACTTTGAATAGACCTATTCTATGGCAAGTAGAAGGCTGCACTTGCCATTGGATTGAAAGCGTTAGGCGATGTATTCACCAAGCTATAACAGACTATAGATTGCGAATAGACCTATCCTCTGGCATGAAGGTGGCTGTACTTGCCATTGGATTCAAGGCGTTTGGCTATCTATTCAAAAAGCTATAAGAGACCATAAATTTTCAGTAGACATATTCTCGGGCAAGAAAATGGCTGTACTTGCAATTGTATTGAAGGCGCTGGGAGACCTATTCACCAAGCTACAACGCATTATCGATTTTGAATAGACCAATTCTCTGGCAAGTAGATGGCTGTTCTTGCCATTGGTTGAAGGCGATAGGCGACCTAATCACCAAGCTATAACCGATTATAGATTTTGAATAGGCCTATTCTTAGATGGCTGTACTTGCCATTGGATTGAAGGCGTTAGGCGCTCTATTCACCGTGCTATAACAGATTATAGATTTTGAATAGACTTATTCCCTGGTAAGTACATGGCTGTACATGCCATTGGATTGCAGGCGGTATGCGATCTAATCACCATGCTATGGCTGCTTATAGGTTTTGAATATACTCATTCCCTAGCGAGTAGATTTCTGTCCTTGCCATTGGTTGGAGACGCTATGCGACCTATTAACCAAGCTATAACAGATTGTAGA
>NW_016913090.1:0-4266 GCF_001483705.2 Eufriesea mexicana | reverse complement strand
GGGGAGGCCAGCAATAGTGGTCTCGGGACATTAGGTAGTGTTATGCTACGTCTGGTTAGGTTATATTTGCTTAGGTTAGGATAGGGTAGCTTTGACTTTTGCGCTATACACTGCCATTCGGTGGATATCTACGCTTTACTGTACGCTAATATGCTCTGCTTGGCTCTTTGGATTCTAGCAATGGTGGTCCCGGTACGTTAGCTTGTGTAAGGCTTCGTTTGCCTAAAGTTAGGTTACGTCAGGTTAGGTTGGGATATCTTTGGCTTCTGTGCTTTGCACTAAACTGCGACGGACTTCTGCGCTCTCCTGTGCTACAGTATATTCTGCTATGCTCCGGGGAGGTTTCCAGCAATGGTGTAGCGCCGTTCGGTGGAGTTAGGTTACGTTTGTTTGTGCTATGTTTGGCTATGTTAGGTTAGGACAGCTTTGACTTTTGTGCTCTACATTGCTATTCGTTGGACTTTTGCGCTCCACTGTGCTCTAATACGCACTGCTTGGCCCTGAGGAGTCCAGCAATAGTTGCCTCGGTACGTTAGCTTGAGTTGGGCAACGTTTGGTTGGGATACGTTAGTTTGGGTTATGTTTGGATAGCTTCGACATTCGTGATATACACTGCTGCTCGGTAGATTTCTGCATTCTGCTGTGCTCTTATATGTTCAGCTTTGCTCTGGGTGGGCCAGCAGCAGTGTTACCGGCACGACACGTTGTGTTAGACTACGATTGGATAAATTAGGTTGGGTCTGGCTTCTTTAGGATATCTTTGACTTTTGCGATTTACACTACAATGCGGCGGATTTCTGCGCTGTACTGCACTCTAGTGCATTCTGGTTGGCTCAGCGGAAGTCAGGAAGTGCGGTGCAGGCTCCATAGGTCGGGCTAGGTTACTTTTGGCTATGCTATGTTTGGCTAGGTTAGGCAGGGATAATTATGGCTATTGTGCTACACACTGCTATTCGGTGGATTTCTGCTCTCTACTGTGTTCTGCTATATTCTGTTTGGCACTGGGGATTCCAGCAATAGTGTCCTCGGCACTTTCTGTTTAGTTATGAAACGTTGGATTACATTATGTTTGGATAGTATAGGACTTAATAGCTTTGACTTTTGCGCAATACAATGCTGCTCAGCGGATTTTTGCTCTCTGCTGTGCTCTTATATGTTCAGCTTTGCTCTGCGAGAGCCAGACGCTGTGGTATCGGCACGATACGTTGATTTATGCTACGTACGGTTAGGTTACGTCAGTTTTGGTTTGGTTTGCGTACCTTTGACTTTCTTGGTGTTGACTGCTATTTGATAGATTCCTGCGCTCTACTGTGTCCTAAAAAGATCTGCTTGGCTCTGGGGAGGGCAGCAATACTGGTCACGGCACGCTAGGTTAGGTTAGGTTACGATTAAATATGTTACGATTGGTTAGGATAGGAGAGGATAGCTTTGACATCTTTGCTATACACTGCTATTCGGTTGATTTCTGAGCTCTACACGTCCCTACTATACTCTGCTCGACACTGGGGAGGCCAGGGGCAGCGACAGCGGTTCGTCATGTAGAGTCAGTCTGCGGTCGGTTAGGTTAGGTTATGTTAGGTTATGTTAGGTCATCTTCGAACTTTGAGCTACTCACCGCAATGCGGAGGATTTCTGCGAAATACTGTGCTCTAGTGTATTCTGCTTAGACAGGGGAATTCCGGCAATATTGTCCCCGGCACGTTAGGTTGAGATATACTACGTCCGGTTATGTTACGGTTTGTGAGGTTAGGATATGATAGTACGGAGTTTTGTGCTGTACGCTGCTTTCCGCGGGTTTCTGCGTTCTACTGCGTTCTAATATTCTCTGTTTGGCTCTGGGGAGGCCAGAGGTAGTGATATCGGCACGTTGGGTTGTTCTATGTTACGTTCGCTTTGGTTAGGTTGGGTTAGGTTAAGTACGGACATCCTCGGCTTTTGTGCTATTCATTGCAATTCCGTGGGTATCTGCGCTCTACTGTGCTCCGGTACATTCCACTTTTCATTATGGAGGCCAGCAATAGTGGTCCCGTCATGTGCGGTTATGCTAGGTTACGTTCGGTTATTTTACGTTTAGCTGGGTTAGGATAGGCTACTTCGACTTCTGTGATATACACTGCTGTTCCGCGGACCTCTGCCCACTAATGTGCTCTAATATGCTCTTCTCGGCTCTGGGGCGGCCAGTAATATTGGTGACGGCTCGTTAGGTTGTGTTTGGTTACGTTTCGTTAGGTTAGGTTAGGATGGTTCGGTCAGGACTTCTTTGACTTTGTCGCTATACACTACTATTTGGTGGATTCCTGTGCTCTATATTGCTCTACTATTCTCGGCCCGAGTCTGTGGTGGCGAGCAATGGTGGTCGCGACAAGTCAGGTTGAGTATGGTTTCGTTTGGTTAGGTTGGGTTAGGATAAGTTTGGTTAGGACACCATTGACATTCGTGCTGTGCACTGTTACCAGTTGGACTTCTGTGATCTACTGTGCTCTACTAGAGTCTGCTTTGCCCTGGGGTGGCCATGAGCAGTCGTCACGGCAGGTTAAGTTATGCTAGGCTGCGTTTGATTAGGTTACGCCCATTTGTGTTAAGCACGGATAGCTTTGACTTTCTTGGCATAAACTGTAATACGGTTGTTATCTGCGCTTCACTTTGCTCTATTATACTATGCTCGTCCCTGTGGAGGCTAGCAATAGTAGTATCTGCACGTTAGGTTGAGTTAGTTTACGTTTGGTTATGCTACTATTCGTTAGGTTAGGAGATGATAGCTTTGACTTTTGTGATATGCACTGCTCTTGGATAGATTTCGGCGTTTCACCGTGACCTGATTCTTTCAGATTGGCTCTAGGAAGGACAGCAATATTTCTCTTGGCACGTCATGCCGTGCTAGGCAACGTTTGCTTGGGTAAGGGCAGGTTAGGTCAGGATATCTTCGACATTTGTGCCATACAATGAAGTGCCGCAGGTGTCAGTGATCCACTGTGCTGTAGTATATTCAGCTTGTCTCTGGGGAGATCAGCAGCCGTGGTGTAGGGCTGTTAGATGGAGTTAGGTTTCGTTTGGTTGTCCTGTGTTTGGTTAGGTTAGGCAAGGACAGCTATGACTTTTGCGCTCCACACTGCTATTCGGTGGTTCTCTGCACTCTACTGTAATCAAGTATGCTCTGCTTTGATCTGAGGCGAGAAGAAACAGTGGCCGTGGCGCGGTAAGTAGAGATAAGTTACGTTTGGTTTGGTTATATTTGTTTGGGTTAGGCTGTATTGGCTTCGGCTTTTGTGCTATGCACTGCTATTCGGAGGATTCCTGCGTTCTACTTTGCTGTGCCGTATTCTGCTGGAACCCGAGGTAGCCAGCAATAGTGGTCGTGACACGATATGCTGGGTCAGGTTACGTTTGGTTAGGCTAGGTTTGGCAAGGTTTGGTTAAGATAGCTTTGACTTTTGTGCTGTATACTGATATTTTATGGATGTCTGCGCTCCGCTGTTCTCTTGTATGTTCTGCTTGGCCTTGGAGGGGACAGAAATTGTGGTATCGGCTCGTTAGGACTATTTAGTCCACTTTTGGTTAGGTTAGGTTAGGCCAGATTAGGTTAGGGCATATTTGTCCTTTGTGATAATACGCTTCTACGTTGTGGCTTTTTATGGTCCACTGTGCTGTAGCATATTCTGCTTGGCTCTGGGAAGGCAGCAATAGCCGTCTTCGCACGTTATGATGGGTTAGGCAACGTTTGGTTCGGTTAAGTTAGGTCAGGTTTGGTTGGGATATCTTTGACTTTTGTGCTATACACTGAAACGCCGCGGATGTCTGTGCACTACGTGTCTAGTCTGCTCCGCTTGGCTCTGATAAGAGGTCAGCACTAGTGGTGTCGGGCGGTTAGGTGCCGTTATGCTACGTTTGATTATGCTACGTATGGTTAGGTTAGGGTACGGGTACCTTGACTATTACGCCACATATTGCTGTTCGGTGAAATTCTACCCTCTACATTGATCTATTGTGCTCTGCTCGTCGCTGCGGAGGGCAGCAATAGTGGTCTCGACACGTTATGTCGAGATAGGCTACGTTTAGCTGTGTTACGCTTGGTTAGTGTAGGGGATGATACCTTTGGCTTTTGCGCTATACAATGTTTTAGAGGGGACTTATGCGCTCTACTGTGCTCTAATATGCTCCCCTTGTCCATGGGGTGTCCAACAATAATGGTCTCCGCACGTTAGATTTAGTTAGGCTGCGCTCGGTTATATTACGTTTGGAGAGATTAGGGAAGGATAGCTGTGACTT
>NW_016913089.1:0-229 GCF_001483705.2 Eufriesea mexicana | reverse complement strand
TTGCATCCCCAGGGTCAAGCAGAACATATTAGTGGATTGCAGAACGCATAAATCCATGGAATCTCAGTGCATATCGGAGATGTCTAAGCTACCCATGCCTAACCCAACAAGCACAACGTAACCATACATACCCTAAGTCAGCATTTCGTGCCGCGACCACTATAGCTGCCATCCCCAACGCCAAGCAGAGCGTATTAGAGCGCAGCAGGTGGCATAAATCAATGGAAGA
>NW_016913088.1:0-564 GCF_001483705.2 Eufriesea mexicana | reverse complement strand
AGCAGTGTATAGCACAAAAGCTAAAGAAACCCTGGCCTAACATAACCAATCGTACATAACCAAAAGTAATATAGCGCAAACCAACGTGCCGCGACCACAATTGCTGGCCTCCCCAGGGCAAGCAGAGTATGGTAAAGCACAGTAGGGCGCAAAATATGCACCGAATAGCGGTGAACAAAACGAAAGTCGCAGCTATCCTTCCCGATCCTAACAGAACGTAACGTAACCAAACGTAACCGAACTCAACCCAACGTGCCTAGATCACTATTGCTCTCCTCCACAGAACCAAGCAGAATATACTAGAGCACAGTAGAGCCCAGATATCCACCGCATTCAAGTGTATAGCGAAAACGAAGGAGATATCCCAATCCAGCCTGACCTAACCTAACCCAACCAAACGTACACTATCTCAAACAATGTTAGTAGAGCAATTCAGCACTCAAATAGCGTACGAATAGCTGTGTATAACACAAAAGACAATGCCATCCTTACCAAACCTAACGCAACATAGCAAAGCGAAGCGTAACATTCCTCAGTCTAACGCCCGAGACCACTATTGCTTCC
>NW_016913087.1:0-391 GCF_001483705.2 Eufriesea mexicana | reverse complement strand
GAAAATGACAATAAAATTGAATTTTCAATCCAGATACAATAGAAATGCAATGGCTACAGCTGGCCAATAGAATGTTTCTTCCTTATTTATGCAAGAAGGATACCACACAACGATATTAGTCGAAATTGTTAATAAAAATGTATTTTCGAGCCAGATTCTACTGCACTGCAATGGGTACAGCGTGCCGAGATAATCTTTCCTCCTTATTTATGCATGGATGTCAGCTCACCTAGATATTAATCGAAGATGTCAATAAAATTGAATTTTCCATCCAGATACTATTGAATTGCAATGGCTATAGCTGGACAATAGAATCATACCTCCTTATTTATGCACGAAAGCTACCGCAAAACGTTAATAGTCATAAATGTCAATAAAATTAAATTTTCCA
>NW_016913086.1:0-478 GCF_001483705.2 Eufriesea mexicana | reverse complement strand
GCTATAACAGGGTATAGATTTTGAATAGAGCTATTCTCTGGCAAGTAGAAGGCTGTAATTGCCCTTGGTTGAAAGGCTAGGCGACCTATTCAACAAGCTATAAATGATTATATATTTTGAATAGGCGTATTCTCGGGCTAGTAGATGGCTGTCCCTGCCATTATATTCAAGGCGTTATGCGATCTATTCACCAAGCTATAACAGGGTATAGATTTTGAATAGAGCGATTCTCTGGCAAGTAGATGGCTGTAGTAGCCATTGGATTGAAGGCGTTAGGGGATCTGATCGCCAAGCTCTGGCAGCTTATAGATTTTGATTAGACTTATTCTCTGGCAAGTAGATGGCTGTAGTAGCCATTGGATTGAAGGCGTTAGGGGATCTGATCGCCAAGCTCTGGCAGCTTATAGATTTTGATTAGACTTATTCTCTGGCAAGAAGATGGCTGCACTTGCCATTTGTTGCAGACGTTAGGCGGCCT
>NW_016913085.1:0-588 GCF_001483705.2 Eufriesea mexicana | reverse complement strand
GAGGCAAGCAGAGCATATTAGAGCATCGTACAACGCAGAAATCGACCGAATAGCCGTGTATAGCAGAAAAATCTATCCCATCCTATGCCTAACCTAACTAACTACACTTATATTGCAGAGACCACCATCGCTGGCCACCGCATAGCCAAGCGGATCATACTAGAGGACAGGATAGCGCAGAAGTTCACCGAATAGTAGCATATGACACAAAGTCAATGATACCCTTTCCGAACCTAACGGATCGTAACATCGCCAAACAGGAGCCTAAATGGAACTAACGTGCCGGGACAACAATTACTGGTGCCTCCAGGGTCGAGCAGAGAAGAGTAGAGCAATGTAGATCGCAGAGATACGTCAAACAGCGGCGTACAGCACAAAAGTCACAGCTACCATTTCCTAACCTGACCAAACGTTACGTAACCGAACGCAATCTAACTTAACAAAACGTGCGGAGGCCAATATTGCTGGATTCCACAGATACAAGTAGAATATTCAAGATCACAGCAGAGAGCAGGAATCCAACGAACAGCAGTGTATAGTACAAGAGTAGAAGCCATCAAAACCAAACATGACCCAACCTTGTCCATC
>NW_016913084.1:10684-42487 GCF_001483705.2 Eufriesea mexicana | reverse complement strand
CGTTTGGATAGATTTGACTTTCGTGGTATACACTGATATGCCATGGACTACTGTGCTCCACTGTGCTCTAATATGCTATGCTTGACGCTGGCGTGGCCAGCAATAGTGGTTTCTGCGCGTTAGGTTCTGATAGGCTGCGTTCTGTTGCGTTACACTTGGTCAGGTTAGGATATTGTAGCTTTTACTTTTGTGTTACACACAGTTATTCGGAGGATCTCTGCGCTCCTCGTTACACTGCTATACCCTATTCGTCTCCGGGAACGCCAGAAATAGCTGTCGTGGCACGGTGGTTTATGTTTGATTGCGTTTGCTTAGGTTAGGTTGGGATATCTTTTACTTTCGTGCTACACACTGCTATCCTCTGCACTTTTGCGATATACTGTGTACTGCCGCACTCTGCTTCTATCCGGGGATGCCATGAATGGTGGCGGCGGCACGTTAGGTTTTGTTATGCTATGTATGGTTGGGTAAGGTTTTTGTTAGGTTGGGATAGGGTAGCATCGGCTTTTGTGCTGTACACTGCTATTGGATGGATTTCTGCGCTCTACCGTGCACTAATATGCTCTGCTTGGCTTGTGGAGGAAAGCGACTGTGGCCTCAGCATGTTACATTGCGTTAAGTTACCTTTGGCTATGTTACGATTGGCTAGTTAAGAAAGGATAGCTTTATCTCCTGTACCATAGGCCGCTATTCGGTGGATCTCTGCGCTCTACTGTGCTCAACTGCGTTCTGTTTATCGCTGGGGAGGCCAACGATAGCGGTCGCGGCACGTTTGGTTCGCCTATGTTACGCTAGGTTTGGTTAGGTTCGGATATGTGTGATTAGGATGGCTTTAACTTTTGTGCTATGCACTGCTTTTCGGCGAATCCCTTCGTTCTACCGAGCTCTAGTATATTCTGCTTGGCTATGTGTAGGCCAGCTGTAGTTGTCTCGCAACGACAGGCTGAGGAACGTTTCGTATGATTATGTTACGTTTGATTTGTTTTGGAGGTGATAGCTTTGACTTTCGTGCTATACACTGCTATCCGGTGGACACCTTAGTTTCACATTGCTCTGCTATACTCTAGTCTTCTCCCGAGACGCTAGCAATAGAGGTCGCGGCACGTTAGTTTCAGGTATGTTAAGTTAGGTTAAAATAGGTTAGGACATGTTTTGATAGGGTAGAATTGAATTTCGTGCTATGCACTGCTACTCGGTGCTTTCCTGTCCACTACAGTGCTCTAATATGCCGTGCCTTGCTCTGGAGAGGCCAGAAATTATGGCCGTGGCTCGTTAGGTTTAGCTACGTTACGGTTGGTTTGGTTAGGTTAGGTCTGGTATGGTTAGGGTGGCTCTGACGTTTGTGGTGTACACTTCCATTCGGTCGATGTCCGCGTTCCGCGTTGCTCTTCTGGCAGCCGCTTGTCTGTGAGGGAATAGCAATAGTGGACGTGGCACATTTGGTTGGCAGGGATTACGTACGGTAAGGTAAGGTTTGGTAAGGTTCGGTCAGCATGCCTCTGATTCTTGCGCTATACACTGAAATGCGGTCGATTTCTACGGTCCGTTGCGATCTAATATGCTCCGCGTGAATCTTGAGTGGCCAGTAATGGAGGCCTCAGCGCGTTAGGTTGAGTTAGGGAACGCTTGGATACGTTTGGTATTTCTGGGTTAGGTTAGGATAGCTTTGACTACTCAGCCATGCGTTGACATTCTCTTGACTTCTGCCCTCTACGCTACTCAAATATTTTCTGCTCGGCGATGTGGAGGCCAGCAATGGTGGACTCGGATCGTTAGGAACACTTAGTCTACCTTTGGTTAAGTTAGCATAGGCCAGGTTTGGTTAGGATATCTTTGACTTTTGCGCTATAAAGTGCTACTTGGTGGCTTCCTGCGCTCTACTGTCGTCTGGTGTATTCTGCTTGTCCCTCTGGACGCCCCCAATAGTAGTCTCGGCACGTTAGGTTGAGTTGTGTTACGTCTGCTTATAATACGTTCGGATTGGTTAGGACAGGGTAACGTCTTCTTTT
Organism: Eufriesea mexicana; assembly: GCF_001483705.2. Taxonomy (NCBI): domain Eukaryota; kingdom Metazoa; phylum Arthropoda; class Insecta; order Hymenoptera; family Apidae; genus Eufriesea; species Eufriesea mexicana. The sequence continues at coordinate 40,478 of NW_016913084.1, read as the reverse complement.
GTGCTATGCACTGCTGTTCGAAGGATTTCTACGCTCTACATTGTTCTGCTATCCACTGCTCGGTTCTGGGGGGACAGTGATAGTGGCCTCGGCACATTAGGTCGGTTTAGGCTACGTTCGGTTGAATTACGTTTGCATAGTTTGTGCTAGTGTAGCGTTGACTTCCGTGCTCTACACTGCTATTCGGTGAATTCCTGCGCTCGATATTGCTCTGCTATACTCTGATCGACTCTCGGGATGTGAGGAATAGTGGCCGCGGCACAATAGGTTGTGTTACGTTACGTTTGGTTTGGTTAGGTTACGCTACGGTCGGTTAGAGTAGCTTCGACTTTCGTGCCATACACATTTATGCGGTGGATTTCTGCACTCTTCTGTACTGTACCCAAATCTGCCGGACCCTGGGGGCCAGCAGTAGTGGACGCGGCACGTTACCTTGTGTTTGGCCACGATAGGCTATGTTACGTTAGTTTGGGTTAGGTTTGGCTATCTTTGAATTTTCTGCTGTACACTGCCATCCCATGGATTTGTGCACCATGCTCCCCTCGAATCTGGTCCACTTGTCTCTGTGGGGGCCAGCAATAGTGGTGGCGCCACGATAGGTTGAGCTTTGTTGCGTTTGGTATTGGTAGGCTGTGTTGGGTTAGGCTGAGGTAGCTACGTCTTTCCTGCTACGCACTGCAATTCTACGGACTCCTGCGCCCTATTGTACGCTATTACACTCCGCTTGTCTCCGGGGATACCGGAACTACGTTCAGTTATGTTACGTCTGGTAAAGTAAGGTTTGGTTAAGTTAGCATGGGATAGCTTTGACTTTCGTCTATGCACTGCTATGCGGTGGATGACTGCGCTCTACTGTGTTCTGGTATGCTCTGCATGGCTCTGTGGAGGCGAGCAGTAGTGGTCTCGGGAAGTTAGGCTGAGTTATGTTACGCTTGGTTATGTTAGGTTAGTTTGGCTTAGATTATGATAGCTTCGACTTTTCTGCTAAACATTGCAATTCTATGGTCATGTGCGCTCTACGCTCTTCTAATATGTTATGCTTGGCGATGTGGAGCCCAGAAATAGTGGACTCGGCTCGGTAGGTTTAGTCTGTCAATATTTGGTTAGGTAAGGATAGGCCAGCTAAAGTTAGGGATTCTTTGCCTTTTGTGCTGTACGCTGCTATTCGATGGATTTCTGCGCTCTACTGTGATCTAGTATGTTCTGCTTGGCTCTGGGGTGGACAGCAATCGTGGTCGCGGAACGTTATGTTGAGTTAGGTTATGTTTGGTTAGGCCCTGCTTGTTAGGCTTAGATTCGGGTAGTTTCGACTTTTGTGCTACATGCTGCTATTCTGTGGACATCTGCGCACTTCTGTGCGCTATCGCACTCTGCCTGTGCCTGGGGACGTCGGATGTAGTGGTCGCGGCAGGTAAGGTTGGGTTATGTTACGTTTGGTTAGGTAAGGCTTGGTCAGGTTTGGTCATTATAGCTGTAACTATTGCGCTATACGCTGCTATTCTGCCGATTCCAGCGTCCAGCATTGCTCTGCTATACTCTCCTTGGCTCGCGCGAGGCCGGCAATTGTGCTTGTGGCACACAAGGTTGTGTTTCGTTACGTTCGGTTATATTAAGCTTGGTCTGGTTTGGTGGCGATAGCTTTGACAGTTGTGCTACACACTGATATTAAATGGAGCTCTTCGCTCAACTGAGCGCTGTCACACTCTGCTTGTGTCTGGTCACGCCAGGAAAAGTGGTCGCGGCTGGTAATGCTGAGTTACGTTTAGTTTGTGTAGGCTAGGCTTGGCTAAGTTTGGTTCGGATAGCTTCGACTTTTGTGCTATATACTGCTACTAGGTTGATTTCAGCGATCTACTGTGCTCTAATTTGTACTGCTTGGCTCTAGGTAGGCCTGCAATAGATGTCTCGGCTCGTTAGGTTTAACGATTCTACGCTTGGTTATATCAGGTTTGGCCACGTTGGGTTAGGACATCTTCCACTTTTGTGCTACAAATTGCTATTTGGTGGCATTCTGCGCTCTACTGTGCTCTAGTATATTCTGCTTGGCCACGGGTATGTCAGCAACATTGTTCGCGGCAGGTTAAGTTGTGTTAGGCTATGCTTGCTAACGCCCTGTTTGTTTGGGTTAGTACAGGGTAGCTTCGTCCCTCTGGATATACACAGCGATTCTATGGATTTCTGTGTTCTGCTATACACTATCATGTTCTGCTTGGCTCTGGAGATGCCAGCAATGGTGGTCGCGGCACAGCATGTTGTGTTATGTTACTTTCGGTTAGTTAAGGTTAGGCTACGTTTGGTCTGCCTGGCTCCCACTTCTGTGCTACGCACTTTAATTCGGTTGGTTTCTGAGGTCTACTGTGCTCTAGCATGTTGTACTTGTGTTAGGTTGCGTTCGGTTATGTTATGTTTGGTCTGGTTGGGATAAGATACCTTCCACATTTATGCTGTACACTGCTGTTCGGGGGGTTCCTGCGCCCTACGTTGCTCTACAATAATCTGCTCGTCGATGCCAAGAAATAGTTGCCTTTGCGCGATAGGTCCATCGAAGCTACGTTCTGTTCTGCTACGAGTGGTGATGTTAGGATACGGTAGCTCCGCCTATTGTGCTATACACTGCGGTTCTATTGATATCTGCGCTCTACTTCCCGCTCATGTGTTCTACTTGTCTCAGCCGAGGGCAGCAGTAGTGGTGTCGGCACGTTAGGCTGAGTTATGGTAAACTTCGGATACGTTACGTTTGGCCTGATTAGGACAGGATAGCCTTGACTTTTGCGATATACACTGCTGATCGTTCTATGTCTGCGCTCGGCGTTGCTCTACAAGCAGCCGCTTGTCTCTGTGGAGGCCAGCAATATTAGTCGTGGCACGTTTGGTTGAGTAAGGTTACGTTCGGTATGGTAAGGATAGGTTATGTTTGGCCGGGATGGCTTTGACATTTGCACCATACACAGCTATTCGGTGGCTTTCTGCGCTCTACAGTGCACTAGTATATTCCGCTTGGCTATGGGAAGGACAGCAGTATTGGGCTTGGCACGCTCGTCTGAGATAGATTGCGCATGGTTGTGTTACGTTTGGTCAGGTTACGATAGTGTATCTCAGACTTTTACGCTATAAGCTGGTATTCGGTGTATCTCTGCACTCTACGTTGCTCTTCTATACTCTGGTCGACTATAGGGAGGCCAACAATAGTGGTGACGGCACGCTAGGTTGAATTATGCAACGTTCGTCTTGGCTGGGTTAGGTTAGCTTTGGTACGTGTAATTTTGACTTTTGGGCTTTACACTCCTATTCTGTATATATCTGCGGCCTGCGTTGCTCTAATAGCATCTGCTTGTCTCTAGGGAGGCCAGCAATAGCGGTCGTCGTACGTTTGCTTGTTTTATGTTACGTTTGGTTAGGTTAGGTTAGGCTAGGGTGGTCTGGTTAGCTTTTACTTTGGTGCTCTGCACTACAATACGGTGGATTTATGCGCTCTGCTGTGCTCTAGTAAGTTCTGCTTGGGTCTCTGGAGGGCATCAGTGGTGGTCGCCGCACGTTTGGTTTAGTTAGTTTACGATTGGATGGGTTGCGTTACGCTGTGCTAGGTTGGGATATCTTTGACTTTTGTGCTACACACTGCCATTCTATGGACTTCTGCGCTCTTCTGCGCGCTATCACACTCTGCATGTCTTTTTCGATGAATGGAATAGTGCTCTCGGCACGTTCGGTTGAGTTATGTTACGTTCGATTTTGATACGTTCGGTTAGGTTCGGGGAAGATAGAATTGACTTTTGCGCTGTACACTGCTATTCGGTGGACATCTTCGCCCTACTGTGATTTAATATCCCCTGCTTTTCTCTGGTGTACCAGAAATAGTGGCCGCGGTGCGTCACGTTAAGTTAGGTTTCGTATGGTTATGTTTGGTTTGTTTGTGTTTGGTTAGGATATCTCTGACCTTAGTGCTGTACACTGCCACTCGATGGGCCTCAACTCTCTGCTCGCCTCTAATATGCCTTGCTGCGCGATGGAGAGGCCAGCAATTGTGGGCTGGGCTCGTTTGGTTTGGACTGGTTACATTTGATTTGGGCCGGTTAAGTTAGGTTTGGATAGAAAATCTACTACTTTCTTCCACTACATGGCTGATTGGACGTATCCCGCATCCTACATTGCTCCGCTATACTCTGCTTAGCTCTCGTGAGGCCAGCAACTGTTGTCGTGACACGTCAGTTTGCGACGCGTTACGTCAGCTTATGTTACGTTTGGTTGCTTTAGGACACGATTGCTTTGTCTTTTGAGCTATACGCAGCTACTCGGTGGATTTCTGCGCTATACTTTTCTCAAATATGCGCTGCTTGGCGCTGGGGAGGCCGGTAATGGTGCCCTGTTATTATTTATTATTACCTGGTGCCGGTAAGGGTGACTTTGACTTGCGTGCTATACGCTGGTATTCGGTTGACTTCTGCGCTCTTCACCGCTCTACTACAACCTGCTCGATTCTGGGAAAACCACCGATGGTGGTGTCGGCCCGCTAGGTTGAGTTAGGCTACGTTTGGTAACGTTATGTTATTTTGGGTTAGGTTCGGATAGATTCTGCATCGTGGTATGCGCTGCTATTCGGTGGATTTCTACGGACTACTGTGCTCCAATATGCTCTGCTTGGCCCTGGGGCCAGCAATAGCGGTCGTGGCAGGTTTGATTGTGATATGTTACGTTCGGTTAGGTTAAGTTTGGTTAGGTTAAAATAGGGTAACTTTGACTTTTGTGCTACACACTGCGATTCTATTTAGGTTTATTTATTCTACGTTCGGTTTGGTTAGGTTAGTTTGGGTTACGTTCTGATAGCTTCGCCTTTCCTGGTACAAACTGTTGTTCGGAGGATTTCTGCGCTCCAATGTGCCCTAGTACATTCTGCTTGTCTCTGGAAGACCAGCAATAGCGGTCTCGGCACGCTAGGATAAGTTGGGATGCGTTCCTTTATATTACGGTTGGATATCTTCGGCTTTTCTTCTTTACACCGCTATTCGGAGCATTTCTTCGCCCTGCATTGCTCAGCTGTACTTTTCTCGACTCTGGGGAGACCAGTAATAGCTGTCACGGAACGTTAGATTCAGTTAGGCTACGTTCGGTGAGGATATGTTAGCTAAGGTTACGTATGGATTGCTTTGACTTTTGCGCCATAGACTGATATTTGTTGGAGCCCTGCGCCAAGCAGTGCTCTAATGTTTTCAGCTTGACTCTGGGAAGGCCAGCAATAGTGGTCTCGGCACGTTATGTCGTGTTACGTTACGTTCGGGTAGGTTGGGCCAGGCGAACTTTGGTTGGGATAGCTCCAACTTTTGAGCTGTACACTGCCGTTCAGTGTATTTCTCCGATCTACTGTGCTCTAGTATGTCCAGCTTGGCTCTTGGGGGGGGGGGCAGCAGCAGCGTTCTCGGTACGTTAATTTGGGTTATGCTAAATCTGGGTATCTTGTGTTTGCTTGGGTCAGGTATGGACAGCTACCATTTCCATGATACACGCTGCGTTTCTATGGATCCCTGCGTTCGACTCCTCGTTAATGTGTTCTGCTTGGCTCTGGGTAGGCCAGCAATAGTGGCCCCATAACGTTGGTATGGGTTATGTTGTGTTTGGTAATGGAACGATTGGTTGGATTAGGAGAGGGTGGTTGCGACTTTAATGATAAAGCCTGCCATTAGACTGATTTCTGCACCCTGCAGTGCTCTACTATTTCCAGCTTGGCTCTGGGAGGGCCAGCAATAGTGTTCTCGTCATTTCATGTAGAGTCAGGCTTCTTTCGGCTAGTTTGGGTTAGACTTAGTTTGGTTAGGGAAGCTTCAACTTTTGAGCTGTACTGTGCTGTTCAGTGAACTTCTGAGATATACTGTGCTCCATTATGTACTGCCTGGCTTTGGGGATGGCAGCTTTAGCGTTCTCGGCACGTTAGGTTGTGTTTGGCTATGTTTGTTTATGTTCCGTTTGTTTCGTTTAGGCTTAGGCATCTTCGACTTTACTGATGTACACTGCGATTCTATGGATTTCTGCATTCTACTCTCCAATAATGCGGTCTGCTTGGCTCTGTGGAGGCCAGCAATAGTGGTTGCGGCACGCTAGTGTGAGTTACCTTCCGTTTGGTTATGTTACGGTTGGTTCGGTTTGGAGAGGATAGCTTTGACTGTAGCGCTATAGTCTGTTATTAGGAGGATTTCTGCGCCCTACAGAGCTCAAATATCATCAGCTTGGCTCTGCGAAGACCAGAAATAGTGGTCTCGGCACGTTATGTTGAATCTTGTTACGTCCGGTTAGTTTGGGTTAGGATAGGTTTGGTTAGGATAGCTTTTACTTTTCTGCTGTACACAGCTTTTCGGTAGACTTCTGCGCTAGGCATTGCAATACTACATTCTGCTTGGCCCTTGGGATGCCAGCAACAGCCGCAGCACATTATGTTGTGTTAGGCTACGTTTGATTATTCTATGTTAGGGTATGTTCGGCTACGACGATTTCGACTTTCGTGCAATACGCAATTATTCGGCCGGTTCCACTGAATTCTGCTTGGCTCTGTGGGGTCCGGCAGCTGTGGTTGCCGCTCGCTCATTTCAGATACGCTACGTTTGGTTAGCTTAGGTTAGGTCACGTTATTTTAGGATATCTTCGACTTTTGTGCTATTTACTGCAATGCAGGGGGTTTCTGCGAACCGGTGTGATCTAGTGTACCTTTCTTTTCTCTGCGGACGTCAGCAGTAGCTGTCTCGTCATGTTAGGTTGTGTTAGGTTACGTTTTTATGTGCTACCTTCGGCTAGGTTAGGAGAAGCTACTTTGACTTTTATGCCTCACACTGCTATTCCCTGGGATTCTGTGTTCTACCATGCTCTACTGCGCGCTGCTTGGCTCTCGGGAGACCAGCAGCAGTGGTCGCGGCACGATGTGATGTGCTATACTACGTTCCGTTAGGTCAGTCTGGGTCTCGTTATGACAGGATATCTTCGACTTTCTCGCTACAAACTGAAATACGCTGGATTTCTGCGCACGCCTGTGTTCTAGTACATTCTGTTTCCCTCTCTGGCGGACAGCAATAGCGGTCTCGTCAGGTTATCTTGAGTTACATAACCTTCGTCTAGGTTAGGATAGGCTACTTTGTCTTTTGTAGCTTTCACTGGTATTCGGAGGACTTCTGTGCTATATTGTTCTCTAATATGCTCTGATTGACTCCTGACAGGCCAGCAATATATGCCTCATCACGTTATGTTGGGTTACACTACTTTGGATGGGTTAGGTAATGTCAGGTTAGTTTAGGGTATCTTCCACTTTTGTGCTTTGCACTGCAATCCGATCAATTTCTGTGCTCCACTGTGCTCTAGTATAATCTGCTTCGCTTTCTGGAGGCCAGAAATGGTGGTCACCGGACGTTAGTATGAGATATGCTACGTTCGGTTGTGTTACATTTGGTGAGGCTAGGATAGGGCAGTTCAGACTTTTGCTGTATACACGGCTATACACGGTTATCCGCGCACTACTGTGTTCTAATATCCCCTGCTTGGCTCTGGGGAGATCAGCAATAGTGGTCTCGGCGCGGCAGGTTTAGTAACATTACGTATGCTCATGTTATGTTTGGTAAGGTTAGGACACAGTAACCTTGACTTTTGCGCTATACACTACTGTTCGGTGAATTTCTTCTTTCCACTTTTCTCTAATATGTTGTACTTGGCAGTGGGGAGGACAGCCATATCAGGCAAGCCACGCTATGTTGAGTTAGCTACGTTTGGATGGGTTAGGATGGGCCGGGTTAGGTCAGTATTGGATTGACTTTTGTGCTATGCACTGCTATTCGTAGGAATTCTAGGCTCGATTGTGCTGTACTATATTCAGCTTAGTCCTGGGTAGGCCAGCAATAGTGGCCGCGGTGCGTTAGGTTTTGTTATGTTACGTCTTGTTATGTTAAGATTGTATATATAAGGCTAGGATTGCTTTGACTTTTAAGCTATACACTGCTATTCGGTGGATTCCAGCCACCTTGTGTGCTCTAGTATGTTCTGTTTGTCTCCGTCGAGACCAGCAATAGTGGTCTATGCACCTTATGTTAAGATGTGCTACGATTGGTTAGGTTAGGTTAGTTCAGGTGCGGTTTGGATATCCTCGACTTTATGGCCATACACTGCAATGCGGTGGATTTCTGCGCTCTACTGTGCTTTAGTATACTCTGCTTGACTTCGGGGAGGCCAGCAGTAGTGGTCGCGGCATGTTAGGTTGAGCTATGTTACGGTCCTTTGTGCCAGGTTTGGAAGGTTTGGTCAGGATTTCTTTGACCTTTGTGGTACACACTGCTATTCGGTCCATTTCCGCGCTTTATATTTCCCCACTATACTCCGCTCGAATCTGGTGAGGCGAGAAGTAGCGGCAGTGGCAACATAGTTTGAGCTACGTTATGATTGGTTAGGTTAGGTTTGTCAATGTTTGGCTAGGACAGCTCTGACATTCGTGCCATATAGTGTTATTTGCGGCACGTTGCCTTGATCTATGCTGCGTTTGATAAGGTAAGTTTAGGTAAGGTTAGGTTAGGATATCTGCGGCTTTTGCGTTATTCAAAGCAATGCGGTTGATTTCTTCTCTCTATTGTGCTAAAGTACATTCCGCTTGTCTCTGTGGAGGCAAGAAGTTGCGGTCTCGTCGTGCTCTCTATACATATTTTACATTTGTATATGTTACGTTTGGCAAGCTTAGGACATGTTACTCCAACTGTTGCGATATACACTGCTATTCGTCCGATATCTGCGCTCCAATGTGCTCTATAATGGTTTGCTCGGCCCCAAGCAGGCCGTTAATAGAGGTCGCTGCATGTTATATTGTGCTAGGCTATGTTCGCTTAGTCTAGGTTTGCGGTAGCCTTGACTTCTGCGCTATACATTGGTATTCGTTGGGCTTCTGCTTTCTACTGTCCTCTATTATGTTCCGCTTGGATCTGGGGATCCCAGCAATATATGGCTCATCACGTTATATTGAGTTACACTACGCTTGGGTAGGTTAGGTTAGGTCAGGTTAGGTTAGGGTATCTTCCTATTTTGTGCTTTGCACTGCAATGCGGTGCATTCTGCGCTCTACTCTGCTCTAGTATATTCTGCTTGGCACCGGGGAGGCCAGAAATGCGGGTCGCGGTGCTTTATGTTGAGATATGTTACGCATGGTTGTGTTACGATTGACTCTGTTAGGATAAGATAGCTTTGACTTTTGTGCCATACACTGCGATTCTATTCATTTCTGCGATCTACTGTCCTTTAACAAGTTCTGCTCGTCTCTGGGGAGGACAGCAATTGTGGTCGCGGTACGTTAGCTTGAGTGGTATTACGATTGGTTATGTAAAGTTTGGATACATTAGGACAGGATTGCATTGGCTTTTGTGCTATACACTGCTATTCGGGGAATTTCTGCGCTCTAATGTGCTGTAGTATGTTCTGCTTGGCTCTGGGGAGGATAGCAATAGTGATCTCTGCACGTTACGTGGATTTGCGCTACGATTGGGTAAGTCAGGTTAGGACAGGTGTGGTTTTGTTATTTTTTACTTTTTTCATATGCACTCCAACGCGGTGAATCCCTGCGCACTACTATGTTGTAGTTCATTCTGCTTGCCCCTGCGGAGGCCAGCAATTGTGGTCTCGTCGTGTTAGGTTGATTTCGGTTACGTTCGTGTGGGCTACGTTTGGCCATGTTGGGATAGGCTACTTTGTCTTTTGTGCTATACATAGCTATTCGCAGGATACATGCCCTCTAATGTGATCTAATATGCTCTGTCTGGCTGTACGGTTGCCTGTAATAGCGGTCTCGGCACGCTAGGTTGTGCTAGATTACGTAACGTTGGGTTCGGTTGTGATGGTTTGGTTAGGATATCCTTGACTTTTGTGATGTACACTGCTATTCAGTGGATTTCTGTGATCCACTGTACTCTACCGCATTCTGCTTCGCTCTACGGAGGCCAGGAGCAGTGGCGGCGGCACGTCATATTGAGTTATACTACGTTCGGTTAGGCTTGATTAGGTCAAGTTTTGTTACCATATCTACGGCTTTTTTGCTGTTCATTGCAATGCGGTGGATTTCCGCGATCTACTGGTCTCCAATACATTCTGCTCGTCACTCTGGAGGCCAGCAATTGTGGTCTCGTCAAGTTGGGTTTAGATATGTTACGTTTGGATGTGTTGACTGTATACACTAGGATAGGTTAATTTTGACTATTACACTGTAAACTGCTATTCGGTGGATTTCTGCGCTCAAATGCACACTAATATACTCCGCTTGGCTCTGGAGAAGCCAGCAATATTGGTCTCGTCCGTTTATGTTGAGTTACACTTCGATTGGATTGGTTCGGTTTGGACGTGTTAAATCAGGGTATATTTGACTTTTGATCTGTACGCTGCAATGAGGTGGATTTCTGCGCTCAGCTGCGCTCTAGCATATCCTGCTTGGCGCTTGGCAGGCCAGCAATAGTGATCCCGGCAAGTTAGGTTGAGGTAGGCTACGTTCGATTTTGTTACGTTCGGCGAGGTTTGGATAGGATTTTCCAGACATTTACGTTATTCACTACTACCCTCCGATTTCTGCGCTCAACTTCATTCTAATAATTTCTACTTGTATCTGGGAAGGCCAGTAATAGTAGCCTTGGTACGATAGGTTGTGCTAGGTAACGTTTGGTTAGGTTAGGTTTGCATAATGTCGGTCAGGTTATCCTGGAATTTCGTGCTATACACTGCCAGTCGGAGGATATCTGCGCTCCATTCTGCTCTTCCTAATTCCGCTTAGCCCTGGGAATGCCAGCAATATTGGTCTTGGAGCGTTAGGTTGAGCCAGGATACATTCGGTCAGAATAGGTTAGGTTAATTTCCGTAAGGATAGCTTTGACTTTTGAGCTATACACTGCTATTCGGTGGACTTCTGTGCTCGAATGTGCTGTAATACTCTTTGCTTGTTTCCACGGGGCCATTAATGGAGATCGCTGTACGTTATGTCGAGTTGTACTACGTTTGGTTGAGCTAGTTTGTGACACTTTAGGTCAGGATACCTTAGACTATTGAGCTATACACGGCAATGCGTTGAATTCCTGCGCTCTACTGTAATCCAGTATATTCTGCCTTGCTCCGTGGAGGCCAGAAGTAGTGACCTCGGCGCGTGGGGTTGAGCAATGCCAAGTACGTTTGCGTAACGTTTGGCTATGTTAGGATACGGTAGCCTTGACTTTTGTGCTATACACTTCAGTGCGGTGGATATATGCGCTGTACTGTGCTCTGGTATATTCTGCATGTCTCTGGGCTGGCCAGCAATAGTGGCACCGGCACGTTAGGTATACTTAGGCATCGGTTCGTTAGGTTAGGTTCGGAAGGCAAGGCTAGATTTCCTTGACGTTTGTGCTCTACACGGCTGTCCGGCGGATATCTGCTATCTACATTGCTCTACTATGCTCTACTCGATTCTGGGGAGCAAGCATTACATATAGCGGCAAGATATGTTGGGTTAGCTTTCGTTTGGTTGGTCTAGGTTAGGATAAGTTCGGTTTTTGCGGCCTTGACTTTCGTGCCATACACTGCTAGTCGGTTGACTTCTGTGATCTGCTGCGCTCTACTACATTCTGCTTAGATACGGGGAGGGCAGGAGCAGTGGTCGCTGCACGTTACTTTCAGCCATGCAACGTTCGTTTGCGTTAGGTGAGGTCAAGATATCTTAAGATATCTACGGCTTTTGTGCTATTCACTGCAATGCGGTGGATTTTTGCGCTCTGCTGTGCGCTTGTATATTCCGCTTGGCCCTGAGGAAACCAGCAATATGGTTCTCGGCAAGTTGGGTTGAGCTATGCTGCGCTCGGTTATGTTGCGTTTGGTGGTGTTAGGATATGATAGACTAGACATTTGTGCTACACTCTCGTATCTGCGGATTTCTGCGCTCTACTGTTTTGTAGTATTCTTTGCTTGACTCTTGGCATGCCAGCAATAGCGGTCTCGGCACGTTAGGTCGAGTTTCGTTGCGTTTGAATATGTTACGTTTGGCTAGGTTAGGATAGGCTACATTGACTTTTGTGCTGTACATTGCTATTCGTTGGGTTTCTGCATTCTACTTTGCTCGTATGAGTTCTGCTTTGATCTGGGGAGGCCAGGAATATCTGTTTCGTCACGTTATGTTGAGTTACAGTACGTTTGGACAGGTCAGGATAAGTCAGGTTAGCTTAGGGTGTCTTCCCCTTTTTTGCTTTGCACTGCATTGCGGAGGATTTCTGCGCTCTACTGTACTGTAACACTTTCTGCTTGGCACCATCGTGGAAAGAAATAGCGGTCTCAGCACGTTAGGGTGGGCTTCAACACGTCCGGTTGTGCTTCGTTTGGAAACGTTCGGACAGGTTAGTATAGACATTTGTGTCATACACTGCTATTTCGTGGATTTCTATTGTCCACTTTGCCCTAATATGTTCTGTTTGGTTCTGTGGTGGCCAGAGACAATTGTCTCGGCACGTCAGTCTAAGTAAAGTTGCGTCTTGTTAGGTTAGGTTGGGATGATCTGGATAGGATTTCCCTTTTTGTGCTATACACTGCTGTTCGTTAACTTTATCCGCTCTACATTGCTCTACCACTTTCTGCTCCACTCTGGATGAGGGGAATAGTGGTCGTCGCACTTTACTTTGAGTTAGGTTATGTTGGGTTATGTATGGTTAGGTAAGGTTCGGCAAGTGTGTCTTTGACTTTCGTGCTATAGATTGCTATTCGGTGAATTTTTGGGCTTTACGATGTTCTAACATTTTCTGCTTGCCTCCGGCGAGGCCAGCAATAGTGGTCTCCGCGCCTTAGGGTGGAATAGTCTACGTTTGCTTGTGAAACGTCTGGTTATGCTACGAGAGAGTAGTTTAGGCTTTTGTGCCATACACTGCTATTCGGTGGACTTCTCTGCTCTAATGTGCCCTAATATGTTCCGCCTGCCTCTGGGATATCCAGTAGTTGTGCCCTCCGCACGCTAGGTTTTGTCATGCTACGTTTCGTTAGTTTAGGTTTTGATGGCTTTGTCAGAGTTTCTTTTACCTTCGTGCTGTACATTGCTATTCGGTGCGAGCCTGCGATCTGCTGTGCTACAGCACGGCCTGCTTTGCACTTCGGAGGTCAGCGATAGTGGTCTAGACACGTTAGGTTAAGTCATGTTACGTTTGCTTATGTTGCGTTTGGTGCGGTTAGGATTGGACAGCCTAGACTTTTGTGCTGTACACCGCACTTCGGTGGATTTCTATGCTCTACAATGGTCTACTACGCTCTGCTTGACCCTCTGAATGCCAGCAATAGTGGCCGCGGCATGTCAGGCTGTGTTAGGATACGTTCGGTTTGGTTAGATAGCGTAGCGTTAGGCACGGATAGCCTTGACTTTCGTGCTGTACACTGTTATTGGGGGGAATTTTGAGCTCTACTGTGCTCCATTATGCTCTACTCGATTCTGGCGTGCACAGAAATGGTGGTCGCGGCGCGTTATTTTGAGTTATGTTACGATTGACACTGTTACAGTTTGTGAGGCTAGAAAACGAGGGCTTTATTTCCTGAGCTGTATACTGCTATTCGATGTACTTCTGTGATTTACGGTGCTCTAGCAAGTTCTGCTTTGCTCTGGGGATCTGAGTAACAGTGGTCTAGGCACGTTAGTTTGTGTCAGGTTACGGCTGGTTATGTCATATTTGGTTATGTTATGCAACGGTAGCATTGACTTTTGTGCTATGAACTGCTATCCGGAGGATTTCTGCGCTCTACTGTAATCTTAAATTCTCTTCCTTGCTTTGCGGATGCCAGAAATTGTGTCTGCGGTGCGTTAATTTGAGTTAGGTTTCGTTTGGTTATGTTACGCTTCGTTAGGTTAGGGCAGGATATCTGTGACTTTTGTGCTATACAATAATATTCTTTGGATCTCTGCGCTCTATAGTGCTCTAGTGTGTCCAGCTTGGCGCTGGGAACCCAGTAATAGTGGTCTCGGCAAGCTATGGTGAGTTATGTTACGCTCGGTTAGGTTACGGTAGTTTGGTTTATGCCTGGATACTTTGACTTTCGTAGTGTACACTGAAAATCGATGGATTTCTGCGCTCCACTGTGCTCGCATACATTCTGCTTGTCCCTCGGGAGACTAGCAATAGTGGTCGGGGCACGTTAGGTTGAGTTAGGCTATATTTGGTCATGTCCTGCTTGTTTGGATTATGTTTGGTTAGCTTAGACTTTTCTGTCATATACCGCAATTCTATGTATTTCTGCGGCCTACCATCCACAAGTATGTTCTGCTTGGCTCTGTGGAGGCCAGCAATCGTGCCCGCGGCACGTTAGGTTGTACTAGTTTACGTTTGCTTATGACAAGGTAGGCTAGGTTAGGAGATGATAGCTCTGACTTTTGCGCTGTACACTGCCATTCGGCGGATTTCAGGGCTCTACCGTCCACTAAGATGTTCTGCTTGGCTCCGGGGAGGCTAGCAATAGTGGTCGTGGGAGGTTTGGTTGATTTAGATTACGTTTGGTTATGGCAGGTAACGTTGGGTTAGGTTGGTATAGCTTCGACTTTTGTGCTGCGCACTGCTATTCCATGGATTTCTGCGCACTATTGTGCGCTATCACATTCTGCCTGCTTCCGAGGACGCCAAGTACAGTGTTCGCGGCACGCAAAGTTGAGTTACGTTACGTTTTGTTATCGTAGGCTTGGCAAGATTGTGATGGCACAGCACCCACTTTTGTGCTCTACCCTGCAGTTTGGTGGATTTCTGCGCTCTACATTGCTCTACTATACCCTGTTCGACTCTCGGGAGGCCAGCAGTAGTGATCGCGGCACGTTATACTGAGTTAGAATACGTTTGGTTAGGTTAGGGTACGTTGCGTTAGGTTAGGATTGCCTTGACTTCTGTGCTACACAATGATGATAAATGGACCACAGCTCTCTACTGCGCGATATCAATCTATGCATGTGTCCGGGGACGCCATGATCAGTGGTCGCGGCGATTAGTGTTGAGTAACATTACGTTTGATTTGTCTAGGTTTGGTCACGTTTGGTCGTTATATCTTTGGCTTTTGTGCTACGCACTGCTCTTCTATGAGCTTCTGCGCACTGCCGTGCGCTATCAGAATCTGCTTGTTTCCTGGGATGCCAGGAATAGTGGTTGCGTCACGTTATGTTGGGATAGGCTACGTATGGTTACGTTACGGTTGGTTAGGTTAGGGGGACAAGCATTCACTTTTGCGCTCTACAATGCTATTCTGCGGATTTCCGCGCTCCGCTGTGCTCCAGTATGCTCTGCTTGTTCCTGAGGTGGCGAGCAACAATGCTCCCGACGCGTTAGGTTAATTTAGGATACGTTCGGTTGGGCTATGTTTGTTTGGTGTAGGCTTGCATAGCTTTGGCTTTCGTGGTATACACTGTCTTTCGGTGGATTTCTGCGTTCTACTGTGCTCTGATATGTTGCGCTTGGCACTGCGGAGGCCAGCAATACTGGCCTCGTCTCGTTAGGTTTAGTTAGCCTACGTTTGGTTTGGTTAGGTTAGGACAGGTATTGTTAGGATATCCGTGACATCTGAGCTATTCGCTGCTCTCTGGAGGCTTTCTGCGCTCTGCTGCGCTCCAGTATATTCTACTTGTATCCTGGAATCCAGCAACAGTGGTCTCGGCACGTCAAGGTGAGTTATGTTACGTTTGGTAAGCTTAGGTTGGTTTGGGTCAGGTAACGATAGCTTCGACTTTTCTGCTGTACACTGCGACTCTATGTATTCCTGCGTCCTTCTCTCCACTAGTACGCTCTGCAAGACTCTGTGGAGGTCAGCTATACTGGTCGTGGCAAGTTAGGTTGTGTATGGTTATGTATGGTTAGGTCCGGCCACGTTGGGTCAGGATAGGATAGCTTCGACCGTTGTGCTCAACACAACTATCCTATGGAATTCTAGGCTCTACTGTTCTCCACCATATTATGATTGCATCCGTGGACCACAGCAATAGTAGTCGCGGCACGTTTGGTTTCGTTATGTTAGGCTTGGATAGTATATGTTAGGTTAGGTTTGGTCACCTTATCCTTCAATTTTGTGCCACACACATATCTTTGGAGGGTTTCTACGCTCTGCACTGCTCTACCATACCCTGCTCGATAGTGGGGTGATCCATCACGTTGGTCTCGGCACGTTAGGTCGAGTTAGATTACGTTTGTTCGGGTCAGGCTACCTTGAATTAGCTTACGGTGGCTATGACCACTGTGCTCAACACTGCTATGTAATGGACCTCTGGACTCTAGTGCGTTCTTTCATATTTTGCTTGTCTCTGGGGACGCTAGCAATAGTTGTAGGGGCACGGTCAGTTGTGGTACGTTACGTATGGTTAGTTTAGGTTAGGTTAGGTTCGATCTGGTTATCCTTCACCTTCGTTCTGCACACTGCAGTTCGGTGGACTTCTACACTGTACATTGCTCAACCGAACTCTGAATGGCCCCAGGGCGCTCTGCAATAATCGTCGCGTCTCGTTATGTTGAGTTTGGCTTCGTTTGGTTGGGTTATGTTTGCCAGGGTTAGGCTTGGATGGCATTGACTTTTACTCCATACATTGCGACTCTATGGATTTCAGCTCTCTACAGACATCTAATATGTACTAGTTGGCTCTGCGGCGGGCAGCAATAGTGGTCGCGTCACGTTAGGTTGTTTGATGTCACGTTTGTTTAGCTCACGATCAGCTCGGTTAGGAGGTGATAGCTCTGACATTTGAGCTATACACTGCTGCTCGGTGGAAATCTGAGCTCCACCATGATCTGATATGTTCAGCATCGCCCTGTGAAAGACAGCGACAGTGGTCTTGGCACGATATGCTGAGTTAGGCAAAGTTTGGTTGGGTTAGGTATGGTTGGTTAGGAGAAGACAGCTTTGTCTTTAGTGCTATAGTCTGCTTTAAATTGGATTTCTGCGCCCGACAGTTATCTAACATCTTCAGCTTGTCTCCGGGAAGTCAAACAATAGTTGCCCCAACACGTTATGTCGATTCACACTACATTGGATTAGGTTGGGCTAGGCTAAACTTGGTTAGGATAGCTTTAACTTCTGTGCTGCACACCGCTATTCGGTGGATATATAAGCTCTACTGTGCTTTAGTAAGTTCTGCTTGGCACTGGGGAGGGCAGCAGTAGTGTTCGCGGCGCGATAGGAACAGGTTGGTTACGTTTGGTTGTCACAATTCTTTGCGTTTCGACAGTATAGCTTAGAATTTAATGCTATAGTCTGCAATTAAGAGGACTTCTGAGCTCTATAGTGATGTAATATGTTCAGCTTGGCTCTGGGAAAGCCTCAAATAGTGGTCTCTGCACATTACGTTGAGACAGGTTACGTTCGGCTGGATTGGGTTATGCTAAGTCTGGTAGTTGTGGACTCATCGTTTGTGCTGTACACTGCTATTCGGTGGATACATGCACTCAACTGTGCTCTAGTAGGTACTACTTAGCTTTGGGGAAAGCAGCAATAGCTGTTTCGGCACGTTAGGTTGTGTTAGACTATGTTTGGCTAGGTTCTGTTTCTTTCAGGTAGGCTTAGGTAGCTCCAACTTTACTGACATACACTGCGTTTCTATGGATTTTTACGTTCTACTCCCCACTAACGTATTCTGCTTATATCAGGGGAGGCCAGCAATAGTGGTCTGGGCACGTTACGCTGAGTTAGGTTACGTTTGGATGGGTTGGGTTATGCCAAGTTTGGTTGGGATTGCATTAACTTTTCTGCTGTACACATTTGTTCGGTGAAATCCTGCAGTCAATTGTGCTCTAGTATACCCTGCTTGGCCCTGGTGCTGGCAGCAATAGCGGTCTGGGCACGTTAGGTTGAGTTAGGCTACGTTTTTCTCTGTCCTGTTTGTTTAGGTTAGGTATTAGCAGCTTCGACTTTTCTGATGTATAATGTGATTCTATGGACATGTGTGTTCTACTCTCCACTAATGTGTCCCGGTTGTCTCTGGCAAGGCCAGTCATTGTGGTCGCGGCGCGTAGGTGTGAGATTGGTTGCGTTTGTTTATGTTACGATTGGTTATGTTAGGAGAGGTATGTCATGGCTTCAGTGCTATAGTCTGGTACTAGGTGGATCTCTGGGGCCAACAGTGCCCTAGTATTTTCAGCTTGGCTCTGGGAAGCACAAAAATAATGGTCTCTGGACGTTACGTTGAGTCACGTTACGTTCGGTCAGGTACGCCTAGGCTAGGTTTGGTTGGGATATCCCTATCTTTTGTGGTGTACACTGCTCTTCGGTGGATATCTGCGACCTACCGTGCTCTAGTATGTCCTACTCGGCTCAGGGGAGGGCAGCAAAAGCAGCCTCCGCATGTTAGGTTGAGTTAGGCTATGATCCGTAATGCTCTGTTGGTTTGGGTAGCTATGACTTTTCAGGTATAGAATGCGATTGTATGGGTTTCTGCGTTCTACTCTCCACTAGAGTGTTCTCCGTGAATGTGGGGAGGCCAGCAGTGGCGGTCCCGGCACGTTACGTTGGTTTGGGTTGCGTATGGATACATAACGGTTGGTTAGGTTAGCAGAGGGTAGCTTTGACTTTCGTGCTATAGATTGCTATTTGGGGGTTTCTGCACCCTACGTTTCTTTAACATGCTCAGTTTGATTCTGGGAGTGCCAGCAATAGTGCTCTCGGCACGTTGCGTTGAGCCACTTTACGTTCGGTTATGTTGTGTTAGTCTAAGATTGGTTGGAAATAGCCATAACTCTCGTCCTGTGCATTGCTATGCGGAGGGGTTCTCGATCTACTGTGCTCTAGTATTTCCTGCTTGGCACTGTCGGCTGGCAGCAATAGCGGGTTCGGCTCGTTGGGTTGAGTTAGGCTATGTTCTGTTATGTTCTGTTGGTTTGTGCTAGGTTCACGTAGCTTTGACATTTCTGATATTCACAGTGATTCTTTGGATATCTGCGTTCTGCTCTCCACTAATGTGTTCTGCTTGGCTCTGAGGAGGCGAGCAATAGTTATCTCGGCACGTTACGTTGGGACACGTTGCGTTCGGTTAGGATGGGATTGGATACGTTTTGTTAGCATAACTATAACTCTTGTGCTGTACACTTCTATTCGATGGATTCGTGCGCTCTACTGTGCTCTAGTATGTACTACTTGGCGCTGGGGAGAGCAGCAATTGCGGTCGAGGCACGTAAGACTCAGTTAGGTTATGTTTGGTTATGCTCTGTTGGTTGTGTTAGGAACCGGCAGCTCTGACATTTCTGATAAACACTGCGATTCTATGGATTTCTGCGCTCTGCTCTCCACCAGTGTGTTCTGCTCGGCTCTGCAGAAGCCAGCAGTAGTGGTCGCGGCACGTTAGGTTAAGTTAGGATTCGTTTGGCAATGTTACGATTCTTTAGGTTAGGAGGGGATGGCTTTGACTATAGTGCTATAGTCCGCTATTACGTGGACTACTGCGCCCAAAGATGACCTAATATTTTCAGCTTGGCCATGGCGAGGCCAGCAACAGCGGTCTCGGCGCGTTACGGTAAGAGTCGGGCTAGTTTCTGGTAGGTTGGGTTAGGCTACGTTTGGTAAGTGTAGCATTAACTTTTGTGCTGTGCACTGTTGTTAGGTGGATTTCTGCACTCTACTCCGCTCTAGTATGCCCTGCTTGGCACTGGGGAGGCCAGTAGTAGTGGTCGCAGCACGTTAGGTTGAGTTATGCTTCGTTTGGTTGTGTTCTGTCGGTTTGGGTTAGGTTTGGGTTGCCTTGAGCTTCCGATATACACAGCGATTATAAGGATATCTGCCTTCCACTCTATAATAATGTGTTCCGCTTGGCTCCGAGACGGCCATCAATAGTGTTCGCGGCACGGTTGTTTTGGTTATGTTACGCTTGGTTATGTGGCGATTGGATAGGATAGGACAGGATAGCTTTGACTTCAGTGCTATGGCCTGTTATCTCGTGTCTTCCAGCGCCATAGAGAGCTCTAATGCCATCAGTGTTGCTCTGGTAAGGTCCACAGTAGTGGCCTCTGCACGTTACATTGTGTCAGGTGACGTTCGGTAGGGTTAGGTCAGGCTAAGTTTGGTCAGGGTAGCTCTAACTTTTGCGCTGTACACAGCTATTCGTCGGATTTCCGCGTTCCGCTGTGCTCTTGTATGTCTTTCTTGCCTCTGGGGAGGCCAGAAATCGTGGTCGCGGCACGATAGTGTAAGCCATGGTACGTTTGGCTATGTTACAATCCCTTTGGTTAGGAGAGGATAGCGAGGACTTTTGTCCTATAGTCTGCTGCTAGGTGGATTTAAGCGACCTACAGAGCTCGAATATTTTCAGCTTAGCGCCAGCAAGGCCAGCAATAGTGGTCCCGGCACGTTATGTTGCGTCATGCTACATTCGGTTAGGTTGTGTGAGGTTAAGCTTGGTCAGGGTAGACTTAATGTTTGTCCTGTAGTCTGCTATTCGGTAGATTTGTTTACGCTTGGTTGGATTAGAAGAGGATAGCTATGTCTTTAGTGCTGTAGTCTGCTATTAGATGGATTTCTGCGCCATACAGCGCTGTAATATCCTTAGCTTGGCTCTGGAATGGCCAGCAACAGTGGTCTCGGCTCGTTACGATGAGTCGGGTTACGTACAGCTACGTTTCTTCAGGACATCTCTAACTTTTGAGCTGTACACTGCTGTTCGTTGGATTTCCGCGACCTACTGCACTCTTGTGTGCCCTGCTGGGCTGTGCGGTGGCCAGTAGGACTGATCGCGGCACGTTATGTTGGGTCAGGCGATGTTTGGTTATTTTCTGTATGTTTGGGATACGCTTGGATAGATTTGACTTTTCTGATTTACAGTGTGACTGTACGGATTTATGCGTTGTGCTTTCCACTAACGTGCGCCGTTTGACTCTGGGCAGGCCAGCAATAGTGATCGCGGCACGTTAGCTTGTGTAAGGTATGGATTGGTCTTGTCACGATAGGTTGGGTTAGGAGGGGATAGTTTCGTCTTTAGTGCCGTAGTCAGCTACTAGGTGGACTTCTACGCCGCACAGTGCTCTAACTATTTCAGCTTGTTTCTGGGAATGCCAGCAATAGTGATCTCGGCACGTTATGTTGAGTCTGGTTACGTGTGATTATGTTGCGTTTGGTTAGGTTAAGAGAGGATAGCTACCACCTTGCTGCTATAGACTGCTATTGATGGATTTCTGCGCCCTGCAGTGCTCTAATGCTTTCAGCTGTGCTCTGGGAAGGTCAACAATAGTGGTCTCGGCACGTTACGTTGGAACAGGTTACTTTCGGTTATCTTCTTCTGGCTAAGTTTGGAAGGGGCAGCATTGTCCTTTTGCTGAGCACTGCTATTCGTTGGACTTCTGCGCTCTACTGTGCTCCAGTATGACCTGCTTCGCTGTGGGATGGGCAGCTATGGAGGTCTAGGCATGTCATGCTGTGTTATACTATGTTCGGTTATGTTGTGTTTGTTTGGGTTAGGTTTGGGCAGCTTCGACTCTTCTAATGTACACGGCGATTCTGTGAATTCCTGCGTCCTGCTCTCCACTAATGTGATATTCTTGGCTCTGGGGATGCCAGTACGTGTTGTCGCGGCACTTTAGATAGAGATTGCTTACGTTTGTCTTTGTTACGGTTGGCTAGGTTAGGGAGGATAGCTTTGACTTCATTGCTATAGCCTGCTATTGCGTGGATTTCTTCGCCTCACAGAGCTCTAATGCATTCAGCTTGGCTGTGGGAAGGCCAATAGTAGTGTCCTCGGAACGTTACGTTGGATCGGATTACGTTCGGCTGGGTTGGTTCCGGAAAAGTTCCAACAGGATAGTTTTAACTCTTGTGACGAACACTGCTATTCGTTGGATTTCTGAGCTCTACTCTGCTGTAATGTGCCCCGCTTGGCTCTGGGAATGGCAGCAATAGCGATCTCTGCACGCTAGGTTTAGGTAGGCTATGTATGGCAATGTCCCGTTGGTTTGGGTTATGTTTGGGCAGTATTGACTTTTCAGATATGCACTGCGATTCTAAGGATTTCTGAGACCTGCACTCCACTAACGTGTTCTGCATGGCTCTGGGGCTGCCAGCGAACGTGGTACTGGCACGTTAGTTTGAGTTACGGTTCGTTCGGCTGTGTTAGAATTGCATTGGTGAGGAGAGGATAGCTTTGACCTTGGTGCTATAGTCTGATATAAGGTAGACTTCTGCGCAATACAGCGCTGTAATGCTTCCGGCGTTGCTCTGGGAAGGACACCGACAGTGGTCTCTGCACGTTACGTTGAGTCATGTTACGTCCGGTAGGTTGGGTTATGCTACGTTTGGTCAGGATAGCCGCAACTTATGTGCGCCAGCAGCAGTGGTCGCGGCACATTATTTTGAGTCATGCTACGTAACGTAAGGTTCGGTTAGATCAGGTCAGGTTAGTATATCTTCGTCTTTTGTTCTGTACACTGCTATTGGCGCATTTCTGCGCTCTACTGTGTTCTAATATTCTGTGCATGGATCTGAGAATGCCAGCAATAGCCGTCCCGGCACGATAGGTTGAGTTACGTTACGTTTCGTTAGGTTAGGTTGCGATGGTTCGGTAAGGATTTCTTTGTCTTTTGTGCTATACGCTGCTATTCGGTCGATTTCGGCGCTCTACATTGCTCTACTATACGCTTCTCGACCCCGGGGAAGCGAACGACAGCGGTCGTGGCACGTTAGTTTGTGTTAGGTTGCGTTCGGTTAGGATAGGTTAGGTTATGTTTGCTTGGGATACCTTCGACTTTCCTGCTTTGCACTCTTATCCTGAGGATTCCTGCGATCTACTGTGCTGTACAACGTTCTGACTGACTCTGTGGAGGCAAGCAGCTGCTGCCGCGGCACGTCACCTCAAGCAATGCTATGTTGGGTTAGGTTAGGCTTGGTCATGTTATGTTAGGGTATCTTCGTTTCTTGTGCTACACACTGCTATTCGGTCGATCTCTGCGCTCTACATTACTCTACTATACCCCGCTCGACTCAGGGGTGGTGAGCAATAGTGGCCGTGGCACGTTAGGAACGGTTTGGCTATGGTCGGTTAGGTCAGGTGAGGTTAGGATATTTTCAACTCCTGTGCTGTTCACTACCATGCGATGGATTTCTGCGCGCTACTGTGCTGCAGTAAACTCTGCTTGTCTCTGTGGAGGCCAACAATAGTGATATCGCCATGTTAGTTTGTGTCAGTACGCTTGGGTATGTCACGTTTGGCTACGATAGGGTATACTACTTTGACTTTCGTGCCATTCACTGCTATTCGCTGGATTCCTGCGCTCTAATGTGCTCTAGTATGCCCTGCTTGGCTCTCGGGATGCCAGCAATATTGGTCTCGTCACGTTATGCTAAGCTACACTATGTATGAATTAGTTATGTTTGGTCAAGTTTGGTCAGGTTATGCATGACTCTTCTGCTATACACTGCAATTCGATGGATTTCTGAGATCTGCTGAGCTCTAGTATATTATGCTTTGCTCTCGGGAGACCAGCAACTGTGGTCTTTGCACGTTAGGTGTGTCTGGTTACGTTCGGTTATGTTACGCTTTACTACGTTAGAATGGGATAGCTTTAAGTTTTGTCATATACTGCTAGTCGGTGAATTCCTACGCTCTGCATGGCTCTAACATGGTCTGCTTGGCCCTGGGGGCCTGCAAAGCTGGTGCAGGCACGTTATTTTGAGTTATGCTACGTTTGGTTAGGTTAGTTTGGGTCAGGTAATGTTTGGATATCGTTGACTTTTGAACTGTACACAGCATTGTGGAGGATTTCTGCGCTCTACTGTGCTCTAGCATACTCTGCTTGGTTCTGGTGCACCAGCAACTGTGGTGTCGGCACATTGGCATGTGTTATGCTACGTACGGCCGTGTTACGTTTGGCTAGTGTAGGATAGGGTACCTTCGACTTTTGTGCTATACACTGTTGTTCGGTGGATTTCTGGGACCTATTGGGCTCTACTATTTTCTGCTTTGCCCTGTGTAGTCCAGCTACAATGCAGCGAAACGTCATGATTCGTTAGGCTGCATTAGGTTTGGTTACGTTCGCTTGGGTCAGGTTTGGTTAGCTTTGACTTTTCTGCACTACGCTGCGAATGTATAGATCTCTGTGTTCTACTCTCCTATAATACGTTCTGCTTGGCTCTGCGGACGCCGGAAAGAGCGACTGCGGCACATTAGGTTCAGTTAGGTTACGTTCGGTTGTGTTACGTTTGGTTTGGTTCGATAGGATTGATTGGAATTTTGTGCTATACACTGCTATGCGGAGGGCTTCTACGCTCTACTGTGTTCTAGTATGTTCTTCTTCGATTTCTGGAGGCGAGCAATATCGGTCTCTGCATGTAAAGTTTATTGAGATTTCGTTTAGCTATGTCATGTTGTGATGAGTTTGTTGTGTTGGCTTTGACTTTCGTGCTCTACGCAGTTGATCGGTGGATTTCCGCGAACTGCTGCGGTGTACAATATTCTGCTTGTCTCTGGGGTGGCCAGCAGCAGCGTTCCCGGCACGTTATTTGACTCATGCTACGTTTGGGTAGGTTAGGCTTTGACAGGTTAGGTTAAGATATATTTGACTCTTATACTGCATGCCTCAATGCGTCGGATTCCTGCTTTCCACTGCGCTCCAGTGCATACTGCTTGGCACTTGGGAGGCCAGTAGTAGTGGCTATTGCACGTTAAGATAGGTAAGTTTACTTACGGTTATATCACGGTATTTTCAGTCAGGATAAGATATGTTCGAATGTTGCGTTATACACTGGTATTCGGAGGGCTTCTGCGCTCTACTGTGTTCCAGTATGTTCCTCTTGGATCTCTGGAGGCCAGCAATATTGGTCTCGGCACGTTAAGCTGGTTTAGGATTCGTTTAGCTATGTTAGGTTACGTTGTGTTAGGTGTGTTGTCTTCCACTTTCGTGCTATGCACTGTTTTTCCGAGCATTTCTGCTCTCTACTATGCTCCAGTATGCTATGATTGCCCCTGTGGCGGTAGGAAATAGTGGTCTCGTCACGTTATGTTGAGGTATGCTACGTTTGGTTTGTTTTAGCTTGGTCAGGCTAGGACAGGGTATCTTTCACTTTTGTGGTACACAATGCTATTCGGTGAATTTCTGCGTTCTACAATGCTGTACTATATACTGGTTTGCCCTGTGGAGACCATCAACAGTCGTCGCGGCACGCTACTTTTTGTTAGGCTACATTCGGGAAGGTTAAATTTCTTTGGGTTTTGTTTGATTAGCTTTGACCCTTCTGCGTACACTGCAATTCTATGGATCTCTGTGCTCTGCTCTCCTATAATATATTCGGCTTGGCACTGTGGAGGCCAGCAACAGTGATTGCAGCATGTTAGATTGAGTTAGGTTACGTTTGGTTATGTTACGATTGGTTTGGTAAGGATAGGTTGGCTTCGAATTTTGTGCTATGCACTGCTATTTCGATGGCTTCTGCGCTGTACTGTGACCTAGTATCTTCCTCTTGGACCTCTGGAGGCCAGCATTATTGGTCTCGTCACGTTATGTTGTGTTACTCTACGTTTCGATAGGTTAGGTTAGGAAAATCTATCTCAGGATATGTTTGACCCTTGTGCCATACGCCGCATGGCGGCGGATTTCTGCGCTCTGCTGTGCTCTAGTTTATTCTGCTTGTATCTGGGGTGGCCAGGAAAAGCGGTCTCGTCATGTTAGGTTGAGATAGGGTGCGTTCGATTGTATTACGTTTGGCTAGGTTAGGATGTGCTACTACTTCTTTTGTGCATTACACTGCCATTCGATGGGTTTCTGCGCACTAATGTGCTCTAATATGCAATGCTTTGCTCTGGGGAGGCCAGCAATATTGGTCTCGTCACGTCATATTTAGTTACACTACGTTTGGATAGGTTAGGTGGGTTAGGCTTAGGTCAGCGTACGTTCGACTATTGTGCGATACACTGCAATGCCGTGGACCTATGGGCACTGCTATTCTCTTGAACACTCCACTTGTCTCTGGAGAGGCCATCAATAGTGGTCCCGGCGAGTTTGGTTTAGCTAGGCCACGCTTGCTTATGACACGTTTGGACATGTTAGGAGAGAATTGCTTAGACTTTTGCGCCATACGCTGCTATTCGGTGGTTTTCTGCCCTCCACTGTGTTCTAATGTGGTCTGCTTGGCTCTGTTGTGGCCAGAAGTAGTGGTTCCGGCACGTCAGGTTGAGTCAAGCTACATCACGATAGGCTAGTTTAGGAAGGGCTGGTTAGGGTTTCTCTGTCTTTTGTGCTACACACTGCTATTCGGTGTATCTACGCGCTCTACGTTACTCTACTATTCTCTGCTCGACACTGGGAAGGAGAGCAATAGAGGCCATGGCACGTTATGTTGGGTGAGGTTATGTTACGTTCGGTTCGTGTGACTTTGAGTTTCGTGCTCTATACTGCTTTTCGGTGGGCTCCTGTGATCTACAGTGCTCTGATGCATTCTACTTGGCTCCGGGGATGCTAGCAGCTGTGTTCCGGTCTCTTTATTTTGAGTTATGCTACGTTTGGTTAGGTTAGGTATAGGCCAGGTTAGGTAAGGGTATCTTCAACTTTTGTACTATACACTGCCCTTCGGTGGATTCCTGCGCTCTGCATTGCAATAATATACTCCGTTCGACTCAGTGGCGGTGGGCAATAGTGTCCTCGGCACGATAGCATGTGTTAGGTTACGTTCGGTTATGTCACGTTTGGCTAGGTTAGGATACGATAGCCTTGACTTTTGCGCTATACACTGCTATCCGCGGATTTCTGCTCACTACTGTGCTCTAGTAGATTCTGCTTGACTCTGTGGAGGCCAGCAATGATTGTCTCGTCATGTTAGGTTGATCTATGGTACGTTTGGCTATGTTACGTTTGGCTATGCTAAGATTGGCTACTTTTTTGCTTTTCACAGCTATTCCGTGGATTTCTGCTATCTAGTGTGCCGTAATATGCTTTGATTGTCTCTGCAGAGGCCAGCAATGTTGTTTTCGTCACGCTACGTTGAGTTACACTACGTCTGTATAGGTTAGGTTAGGACAATTTTGGTAAGGATATGTTTGACTTTTCTGCTATACACTTCTATGCGGCGGATTTCTACGCTCAAGTGTGCTCTAGTATGGTCTGCATGCCTCTGTGGCATCCAGTAATTGTGGTCTCGGGGCGTTAGATTGAGCTACGCTACGTTCGGTTGTGTTACGTGTGGATAGCTTAGGATATGACACTCTAGACTTTTGTGCTATACACTGCTATCAGCGCATTTCTGCGAAATACTGCCTACCAACGTTTTCTGCTTAGCCCTGGGAATGGCGGCAATATTGGGCTCGACACGTTAGGTTGTGTGATGTTACTGTTGGTTTGTCTATGTCAGGCTAAATTCGGTAAGGATAGCATTGTCGTTCGTGCTACACACTGTCGTTCGTCGGATTTCTACACACAAGTGTCCTATAGTACGTTCTGCTTGGCTCTGTGTAGTCCAGCTATAGCGGACCCGTCATGTCAGCTTTAGTTATGCTCCGTTTGAGTCTGTGAAGCTTGATTTGGTTAGGATAGGCTACTTTGACTTTTGCTCTATACTCTGATTTTCGGATAATTTCTGCGCTCTAATGTGCTCTAATACGATCCGACTGGATCTGTGGTGGCCAGAAATAGTGGCCTCGGCGCGTTTGGTTTAGCTATGCTACGTATTTTTAGGTTAGGTTAGGAAGATTTGGTTAGGATTTCTCTGACTTTTGTGCTGTACACTGCTATTCGGAGCATTTCCGAGCTCTAAATTGCTCCACTACACTACGCTCGACTCTGGGGAGCGAGCAGTGGTAGCAGTGGCACGTTAGTTTGAGTTTGGTTACGGTTGGTTTGATTAATTTAGGATAAGTTTGGTGAGGATAGCTTTGACTTTCATACTATACACTATGATGTCGTAGATTCCTGTTTCCTACGGTGCTCTACTATATTGCGCTTGCTTTGGGGTGCCTGCAGCAGTGGTCGCGGTATAATGTGATGAGGTATGCTACGTTCCGTTAGGTCATTCTGGGTCACGTCATGACATGATATCTTCGACTCTTGCGCTATTCTCTGCAATGATGTGGCTCTCTGCGCACGACTCTGCTCTAGTGCATTCTGCTTCCCTCTGTGGAGGCCGGAAATAGTGGTCTTGTCAAGTTAGCTTGAGTTATATTACGTTCGGCTAGGACAGATCAGGCTACTTTGTCTTTTGTGACTTTCACTGCTATTCGGTGGATTTCTGTCCTCTATTGTGCTCTAATATGGTCGGATTGGCTCCGGAGAGGCCAGCAATATTGGTCTCGTCACTGTACGTTTAGTGAAACTACGATTGGGTAGATTAGGTTATGTCAAGTTTGGTCAGGATATGTTTGACGTTTGTGCGGCACACAGCAATGCGGAGGATTTCTGCGATCTGTTGTGCCCTTGTATTTTCTGCTTGGCTTTGTTGAAGCCAGCAATTATCGTCTCGGCGCGTTAGGTTGAGCTATGTTTCGTCTTTTGATGTTAGGATAGGATAGTTTGGAATTTTGTGTTGTACACTGCCATCCGCGGATTTCTGCGCTCCCCAGTGTTCTACTATTTCCTGCTTTGATCTGGGGGGGCCAGCAATAGTAGCCATGGCACGTTAGTTTGGGGAAGGTTATTTTCGGTTAGGTTGGGGTAGGTTAAGCTTGGACAGGTTTACCCAGAGCTTCCTGCTGTATACTGCTATCCGGACGATATCTGCGTTCCACTGCGCCCTTCTTTATTCTGCTTAGTCCTGGGAATGCCAGCAGTATTTGTCTCGACACGTTAGGTTGAGTTACGTTTCGTATGGTTGGTTTCGGTTATACTATAATCGGTAAGTGTACCTTTGTCATTCGTGCTATACATTGTCTTCGGGTGGACCTGTGCGATCGACAGTGCTCCACTATATTCTGCTCGGCGCTGAGGAGGCCACCAATAGTGGTCGCGGCACATTACGTTTAGGTAGCCTGCGTTTGGTTATATTAGGTTAGCCTCAGTTAGGTCTAGATGGCTATGACAATTGTGCTATACACTAAGGTTGTATGGATTTCTGCGCTCCACTCTCCTATAGTAAGCCTGGCTCCACTCTGAGGATACCAGAAATTGTGGTAGCGGTACGTTAGGCTCAGTAATGCTACATCTGGTTACCTTAAGGTTGGACATAATAAGATAGGGTAGCTTTGGCTTTTGTACTATGCACTGCAGTTCGGTGGGCTTCTGCGCTCTAGTGTGCTCTATTATGTTCTGCTTGGGCCTGGGGAGAGCAGCAATAGTGGTCTCGGCACGTTATGTTGAGTTGTTCTATAATTGGTTGGGTTAGATTGGGTCAGGTAGAATTAGGGTATCTTGGACTTTTTCGCCACACACTGAAATGAGGAGGATATCTACGCTATGCAGTGCTCTAGTATATTCTGCTTTGTTCCAGTGAGGCCAGCAATATGGGCTTCGCCATGTATGGCTGAGCTAGGATACATTTGGTATGTCACGTTTCGCTAGGTTAGTATAGGCTGCATCAACATTTGTTGTTTACACAGCTACCCGGTTGATTTCTGTGATCTACTGTGCTCTACTCCTTTCTGCTTTGCACCGGGGAGGCGAGGAGCCGTGGTGTGGCACATCATGTTGAGTTATGCTACGTTCGGTTTGGTCAAATCAGATCAGGTTAAGTTAGGATACATGCGATTTGTTTTCTTCACTGCAATGCGGTTACTTTCTGCGCTCTTCTGTGCTCTAGTACGCTCTGATCGTCCCTCTGGAGGACAGCAATAGTGGCCTCGTCAAGTTAGGTTTATATATGTTACGTTTGGCTATGTTGATTGCATATGTTAGTACAGGGTAGCTTTGACTTTTGTGCTATACACTGCTCTTCCGTGGAATTCTGCGATCTAATG
>NW_016913084.1:0-10495 GCF_001483705.2 Eufriesea mexicana | reverse complement strand
GATTTCTGCTTTCTATTGTTCTCTAATATGTTCCGCGTGGCTCTGTGGCCGCTGCAATATATGCCCCATCACGTTATGTTGAGTTTCACTACGTTTGTGTATGTTAGGTTTGGTCAGGTTAGGTTAGGATAGGTTTGACTATTGTGCTATACACGGTAATGCGTTGGATCTCCGCGCTCTACTGTGCTCCAGTACAATCTGCTTGTCCCTGTGGAGGCCAGAAATAGTGGTTTCGTCATGCTAGGTTGTATTAGGCTACGTTCGGATGTGTTACGTTTGGCTAGGTTAGGACAGACTACTTTGACTTTTGTACTATTCACTTCCCCTTGGTGGATTTCTGCGCTCTAATGGGCTCTAATTTGCTCTGCTTGGCTCTTGAGAAGCCAGCAATAGTGGTCTCGGCGCGTTATGTTACGATATGCTATGTTTGCTCATGACACGTTTGGCTATGTTCAGAAACAATAGCTTAGAGTTTTGTGCCATTCACTGCTTTTCGGTGGATTTCTGCCATCAACAGTGCTATAATTCTTTCTGCTTGAGTTTCGGCAAGCCAGAAATAGTGGTCTCGGCACGTTAGTTTGAAATATGTTACGTTTAGTTGGGTAAGTTTGGGTTAAGCTTGGTCAGGTTATTTTATACTTTCGTGCTGTACACTGCTATTCGAAGGACTTCTGCGATCTACTGTATTCTAATATTCCCTGCTTTGCTCTGCGGATGCCAGAAACTGTGTCTGCGGCGCGTTAGTTTGAGTTAAGTCACGCTTCGTTATGTTACGTTTCGTTAAGTTAGGGAAGGACATCTATGACCTTTGTGTTGTACACTAATTTTCGATGGATTTCTGCGCTCCACGTTGCTCTGCTACACGCTACTCGACTCTGGAGAGGCTAGCAATTGCGGTCGTGGCACGATAGGTTGTATTATGTTACGTCAGGTTATGTTACGATCGGCTATGTTAGAAGGTGATATCCCCGTCTTTGGTGCTACACACTGCTATTCGGCGGATTTCAGCGCAGTACAGTGCTCTAGTGTTTTTAGCTTTGCACTGGGAAACCCAGTAATAGTGGTCTCGGCAAGTTATGTTGAGTTATGTTACGCTCGGGTGGGTTATGGTAGCTAGGGTTATGTCTGGATATCTTTGACTTTCGTGGTGTACACTGCTATTCAGTGGATATCTGAGCTCTACTGTGCTCTACTGTAATCTCTTCGACTCTGGGGATGCCAGCAATAGTGGTATCGGCACGTTAGGTTGAGTTATGCTACGTTTGGTTAGCTACGACTTACGTAGTATACACTGTTGCACGGTGGATTTCTGTGATCAACTGTACTCTAATGTGTTCTGCTTGGCTCTGGGGAGGCCAGCAGTAGTGCTCTCGGCACGTTAGGCTGAGTAAGGGTACGTTTGGTTATGTTACGTCTGTATAGGTTAGAATAGGACAGCTTAGACCTATGTGGCATACACTGCCCTTCAGTAGTTCCGTGCATTCTACATTGCTCCACTGTAATCTGCCCGACTGTCGTGAGTGCGGCAATAGTGTCAGCAGCATGCTGTGTTCAGTTGGAATACGTATGGTTAGGTTCGGTTATGTTGCGTTAGGTTAGGATATCGTCGACATTTGTGCTGCGCGCTGCCGTCCTATGGACTCCCGCGCTCTACTGAGCTGTTCCACATTCTGCTTGTGTCTGGGGAAGCCAGGAATAGTGGCCGCGGCAAAATAGGTTAAGCTGCGTTTCGTTTGGTTATGCTAGGTTTGGTTATGTTTGGATGGGACGGCTTTGACTTTTGTACTGTACACTGCTGCTCGGTGGCTTTCTGCGCTCTACTACCGCAAGCATACTTTGCTTCGCTCTGGGGAGTCCAGCATTAGTGGCCTCGGCACGCTAGGTTAAGTTATGTTGCGTTTGGTTACGTTAGGACAGGATATCTACGACTTTTGTGCAATACATTGCTGTTTGGTGGCCTTGTGTCCTCTACTATGCACTACTATATTATGCACAACCATACGGAATCCACCAGTGGTGGTCATGGCAGGATAGGTTGCGTTGGGCTACGTTTGGTAAGGGTACAGTTGGTTCGGATAGGAAAGGATAGCTCTGACTTTCTGCTCTACACCATTATTCGGTGGATTTCAACGCCCTTGATTACGTTTCTGTACCCTGCTCGGCTCAGGCGAGGCCAGCAGTAGTAGCTCCGGCTCGTTAGTTTTAGTTAGACTACCTTTGGTGTGGTTATGTTGGTTTGGGTTAGGTCTGGATAGCTTCGACTTTCGCCGTATACACTGCTATTCGGAGGATTTCCCTGCCCTACTGTGCTCTACCATTATCTGCTCGACTCTGGGTAGTCCAGCAATAGTGACCGTGGATCGATATGTTTGGTTGAGCTACGTTTGGTCATGATACGTTTGGGTAAGTTAGGATAGGATGGCATTGACTTTTGTGCTAGACACTACGTTGCGGTCGATTTCTGCGCTCTACATAATTCTAATGTGCCCTGCTTGTCACGGGGGATGCCAGCAATGCTAGTCTCGGAACATTATATTCAGTTCGGCTACGTTCGGATAGGATAGGTCATTATATCTACCATTTTTGTGCTATACACTGCAATGCGGTGGATTACTGCGATCTACTGTGTTCTAGTATATTCTGTTTGTCTCTGGGGAGGCAAGCATTAGTGGCATCGGCAGGTTACTTTCAGTTATGCTATGTTCGGTTATGTTACGTACGGTTATGTTAGGATAGGGTAGCTTAGGCTATTGTGCTGCGCACTGAGATCTTAAGGATTTCTGCGCTCCGCTCGTCTTTAGTGTGCTCTACTTGACTATGTGGAGGGTAGCAATAGTGGCCTCGGCATGTTAGGATGGGTTAGGTTATGATTGGTTGCGATACGTTTGGTCAGGTTACGATAGGATAGCTTTGGTGTTTGCGCTATACACTGCTATACTCTAGATTTCTGCGATCTACTGTGCTCTAATATGTCCTGATTGGATCTGGGGAATCCAGCAATGTTGTTCGCGGCGCGCTTGGTTGCGTCAGGTTACGTTGTGTTTGGTAAGGTTAGGTTGAGTTTGGTTAGGGCGGTTTTCACGTTTGCGCTACACACTGCTATTCGGCTAGTATACTCTGCTTGGCTATGGGGAGGACGGCAGTAGTGCTCTCGGCACGTTAGGCTGAGTTATGTTGCGTTTGTTTGTGTTAAGTTTGGTTAGATTAGGATGGGATAGCTGTGACTTTCGTGCCATAAAATGCTATTAGGCGAATTTCTGCGCTCTACATTGCTCTAATATACTCTGCTTTTCTCTGAGAAGGCCAGCAATACTAGTTTCGGGAATCATGTTGAGTTATACTACGTTCGGTTAGGTTACGTTAAGACAGGTTTGGTGAGGGTAGCTTCCACTTTTCTGCTGTACGCTGCAATGCGGTGGGTTGTTGCGCTCTTTTGTACTCTAGTATATCCTGCGTGGCTCCGGGAAGGCTGGTAATAGTGGTCTCGGCATGGTAGGTTTAATTAGTGTACGTTTGGTTAGGTTAGGTTGCGTCTGGTTAGGTTACGTCTGGTTAGGTTAGGATATCTTCAACCATTGTGCTATGTATTGCTGCTTGGTGACTTTCTGCGATCTACTGTGCACTAGAATAATCTGCTTGGCTAGGTGGCGGCCGGCAGCAGTGCTCTCGGCACATTGGGCTAAGTCACGGTGCGCTTGTTTATGTTACGTATCGTGCGATTGGGCCAGAGTAGCCTAGACTTTTGTGCTATGCACAGCACTTCGGTGTATTTCTGCGGTCCGCAGCGTTCTGCCACGCTCTGCTAGACTCTCAGGATGCCAGCAATAGTGATTGCGGCAAGTTATATCGTGTTATGATACGTTCGGACGGGTTAGATTACGTTGCGTTAGGTTAGGATAGCTTTGGCTTTCGTTGGTATAATCTGTTTTTCGGTGCATTTCTGCGCTCCACTGTGCTCTAGTATGTTCTGCTTGGCTCTGTGCAGGCCAGCAATAGTGGTCGTGCTGCCATATGTTTGTCAGGCAGCGCTTGTTAGTGTTACGATATGTTATGTAGGGTAGGATAGCTCTGACGTTTGCGCTCAACACCAATACTCGGTGGATTTTTATGCCCTACATTGGTTCAAAATACTCTGTTCGACTCTGGGGAGGCCAGTAATAGTCATCGGTACGATAGGTTGAGTAATGCTACGTTTGGCTAGGTTACGTTAGATTCGGATAGGTTAGGGTAGCTCTGGCTTTCGTAGTATAAAGTGCTGTTCGGTGGATTTCTGCGGTCTACTGTACTCTAACGTGCTCTGCTTGCACTGGGAGGCCATCAGACGAGGCCTTGGCATGTTCGGTTGAGCTAAGCTGCGTTTGGTTATGTCATGCTTGATTAGGTTAGGGCTGGATAGCCTTGACTTTTGTGCTATACGCTGCTATTCGGTGGATTTATGCGTTCTTCGTTGCTCTACTATGCCCTACTCGGCTTTGGGGAACTGAGCAATGGCGGCCGTGGCACGATAGGTTTAGTTTGGTTATGCTTCGTTACATTAGGTTAGATTAGGTTTGGTCAGGGTAGCTTTGACTTTTATGGTATGCACTGTAATGAGGATGATTACTGAGATCTACTGTGCTCTAGTATGTTCTGCTTGGCTCTGGAGGAACCAGCAATTGCGGTCTCAGCACGCTAGGTTGAACTATGTTACGCTTGGCTTGGCTAGGTTAGTATACGTTTGGTTTGTGTAGCCTCGTCTTTTCCGCTATACACTGCTATTCGGTCTATATCTTTGAAGTGCATTGCTCTACTAGCATCTCCTTGTCACTGTGGTAGCCAGCAATATGCGTCGTGGCACGGTTGGCTTAGCTATGTTACGTTTGGTTAGGTTAGGGTTGGTTAGGTTTGGATTGGATAGCTTTTACTTTTGCGCTGTACACTGGCATTCGGTGGATCTCTGAGCTCTAATGCAATCTAACCCTCCCTGCTTTGCTCTGGGAATTCCGGAAAGCGTTGCTGCGTCGCGCTATGTTTTGTTATGTTACGTTTGGTTAGGTTAGGTTTGTCCATGTTAGGTTTGGATATCTCTGACTTTCGTGCTATACATTGCCTTTCTATGGACCACTGAGCCCTACTCTCTCCTAATATGCCCTGCTTGGCAATGGGGAGTCAA
The DNA here is from genome assembly GCF_001483705.2 of Eufriesea mexicana. Lineage (NCBI taxonomy): Eukaryota > Metazoa > Arthropoda > Insecta > Hymenoptera > Apidae > Eufriesea > Eufriesea mexicana. The sequence continues at coordinate 5,343 of NW_016913084.1, read as the reverse complement.
GCAATAATTGACTAGGCACGTTAGGTTTCTTTCTGTTACGTTTGGTGAGGTTAGGTTAGGTCAGGTCATGTTGGATATCTTTTACTATTCTGCTTTACACATCAGTGCGGCGGAGTTCTGCGCCCTGATGTGCTCTAGTATATTCTGCTTGGCTATGGGGAGGCAAACAACAGTGGTATCGTCACGCTAGGTTGGGATAATTAGAATTTGATTATGCTACGTTTGGTTAGTTTAGGATAGGATAGCTTCGACTCTTATGCTATACACAGCTTTTCAATAGTTCCCTGCGCTCTGAATTGCTCTAATATGCTCTGATTGGCTCTGGCGGTCCAGCAATAGTATTCTCGTCATGTTACGTTTAGTTAGGCTACGTTTGTTTAGGTTGGGTTGGGACAGATTATGTTAGAATATCTTTGACTCTTGCGCTACGCACTGCAATGCGTTGGATTACTGCGTTCCACTGAGCTCAAATATATTCTGTTTGGCTCTGTGGATGCCAGCAACAGTGGCCTAGGCGCGTTAGGTTGGGTTTAGCCACGTTCGGTTATGTTAAGTTTGGCTACGTTAGGACAGGGTGAATTCGACCATTGTGCTATGCACTGCGATTATTCGGACTTCTGCGCGCTGCTCTCCTGTAATATGCTCTGTTTGGCTCTGAGGTGGGCAGCAGTGCTGGTCTCGGCATGTTAGGGATAGTTGCGTTTCGTACGGTTACGTCACATTTTGGTAGATTAGGAAAGCATAGCTACTACTTCAGCGCTATACACTTCTGTTCATCCGGTTTCTGCACTCTACTGTGCAGGTAATATGATCCGCTTGGCGCCGGGGAGATCGGCAATAGTGGTTTCGGCAAGTATGTTTGAGTTACGCTGAGTTTGGTTAGGCCATGCTTTGTTACGTTACGAAAAGACATCTTTGACTTTTGCGCTATACACCACTATTCGGTGGACTTCTGCGCTCTACGGCGAACAAATATTCCCTGCTTTGATCTGGGAATGCCAGAAATAGTGGCCGCTTCGTGTAATGTTTAGTTAGGTTACCTTTTGTTAGGTTAGGTTTGTTTTGTTTGAGTTAGGATGTCTTTGACGTGCGTGTTATACACTGCCATCCTATCGACCTCAGCGCTCTACTCTCCGATAATATGCCCCACTTGGCTCTGGGGAGACCACCAAAGGAGGTCTCGTCTCGTTACGTTTAGTTACTCTACGTTTGGTTGCATTGGGTTAGGCCAGATTAGGTTAGGGTATCTTTGACTCTTGTGCTGTACACTGCCATTAGGTCGATGTCTGTGCACAGCATTGCTATACTAGCATCTGCTTGTCTCTGGAGAGGCCTGGAATATCGGTCGTAGCAGGTTTGGTTGAGTTAGATTGAGCTGGGTTAGTTCAGGTAAGATTAAGTTTGGTCAGGATGGCTTTGACCTATGTGCTGTGCACTGCTATTCGTTCGATATCTGCGCTTTGTAATGCTGTACTAGCGTCTGCTTGCCTCTGGGATGTCCAGAAATGGTGTTCGTGGCACTTATGGTTTAGATAGGTTACGTTCGGTCAGGTCAGGTTCGGCTAAGTTTGGCTAGCATGGCGTCGACTTTTGTGCTATATACTGCTATTCGGTGGATCTCTTCATTCTACTGTGATCTAGTTTATACTGCTTGGATATGTGGATGCCAGCAGTATTGGTCTCGGCACGATAGTCTGAGGTATGTTGAGTCCGGTTATGTTACGTTTGGCTAGGTTGGGACAGGATAGCTGTGATATTTGTGCTATACACTGCTATTCGGTCGATACCTGTACACTCTACAGCTCCACTAGCATCTGCATGTCCCTGGGGTGGCCAGCAACGGTGGACGTAGCACGTTCTGTTGGGTTACGTCACGTTAGTCTTGTTGGCTTTGACTTTTGCGCTATACACGGCAATTCGGTCGACATTTGCGCTCTGCGTTGCTATAATCTCACCCGCTTTTATCTGGGGAGGCCAGGAATGGTGGTCGTGGCACGTTTGGTTGAGTTAGGCTACGTTTGGGTATGTAAAGTTCTGCTATGTTTGGTTAGGTTGGATTTGACCTTTGTCGTGTACACTGATATTCGGTGCACTGTTGCGCTCTACTGCTATATAATTTTCCATGCTTTGCTCCGGGAATTCCAGAAGTTGTGGCAGCCGCGCATAAGGTTGGAATATGATACGTTTGTTTTGGTTAGGTTTGCTAGTGTTAGGTAAGGATATCTTCGAATTTCGCGCTATGCACAGCGGTTCTATGAATTTCTGCGCTCCAGTCTTCTCTAATATGTTCTGCTAGGCTCCGTAGAGGCCATAAATAGTATTTTCGTCACGTTAGGCAGAGATAGGTTGCGTTTGGTTATGTTAAGCTTCGTTTCGTTAGGATAGGACGGGCTTAGACGTTTGTGCTATACACTGCCCTTCGGTGGTCTTCTGCGCTCTACAATGATAAACTATGCTCTGACCGACACCCGGGAGGCCAGCAATAGTTATCGAGGCACCTTATTTTCAGTTATGTTACGTTTGGTTAAGACAGAATTAGTTGGGTTAGGAAACTGTGACTTCATCTTTTGCGCTGTACATTGCTATTCGGTGTATTTCTGCGTTGCACTGTGCTCTAATATGTTCTGCTTTGCAATTGGAGCTCAGTAATACTGGTCTATGCACGTTATGTTGGGTTATGTAACGATAGGTTTTGCCACGCTTGCTTAGGTTAAGCTAGGGTAGCTTTAACTTTTCTGCTATGCACAGCTATTCGGTGGATTTCTCCGCTCTACTCAGCTCTAATGTGTTCCGCTATGGTCTGCGTAGATCAGCAATGGTGGCATAGGCACTTTAGGTTTTGTTACGTTACGTCCGGTTAGGTCAGGTTAGGATAGGTTCTGTTAGGATGACTTTGACGTTTGCGCTATACACCGCTGTTCTGGAAATACCTGCGCTCTGCGCTGCTTCGCTATCATTCGCTAGTCTCTGGGGAGGCTTGCAATTGTGGTCGTGGCACCTTTATTTGCGTTATGTTACGTTACGTCAGTTACGGTTTGGCTAGGTTTGGATAGGGTAGCTTTGACTTTTGCGCTATACACTACTAATCGGTGGATTTCTGTGCTCTACTGTGCTCTAATATTCTCTGCTTGGCGCTGGGGAGTCCAGCAATAGCGGCCTCGGCTGGTTAGATTGTGTTAGGCTGCATTCTCTTGGGCAACGTTTGGATAGGTCAGGACAGGATAGCTGCGTTCTCTGCAGTTTACAATGCTTTTCGGTGAATTTCTGTGCTCTACTGTGATCTAATGTTCCCTGCTTTGCTCAGGGATTCGCAGAAATGACGGCAGCCGAGAGTCAGGATGTGTTACGTTACGTTTGGTTAGGTTACGCTTGTTTGCGTTAGGTTAGGATACCCCTCACTCCCGTGCCAAAACTGCCATTCTGAGGGGCTCTGCTCTTTCCTCTCCCCCAATATGCCCCGCTTGGCGATGGGAATTCCAACAATATTAGGACAGGCACGTTAGGTTGGAACTGGTTGCGTTTGGTTATGTTAGGTTTGGTTAGGTTTAGTCAGGATGACATTGACTTTTGTGCTATAGTCTGCTATTTGGTGTATCCCTGCTCTCTACAGTGCTCTAGTACTTTCAGCTTGACTTTGTGAAGGCCAGCAGCAGTGGTCTCGGCGCGTTATGTTGGGTCATGTTACGTTCGGATAGCTTCGGTTAGGCAATGTTTGGTCAGGATAGCTTTAACTTTTGTGCTATACGCTGCTATTCGGTGGATTCTTGCGATATACTGTGCTCTAGAATATCCTGCTTGGATCTGGGGAAGGCAACAATAGTGGTCTCTGCACGTTAGGTTGAGTCAGGCTATGTTTGGCTATGTTCTGTCGGCTTGGGTTAGATTTGTGTAGCTTTGACCTTACCTATATACGCTGCGATAATATGGATTTCGGCGGTCTACTCTACACTATCGTGTTCCGCGTGACTCTGTGGAGGCCATCAATAGTGGACGCGGCACGTTAGGTTGAGCTAGGATACGTTTTGTTGCGTTACGATTGCTTAGGATAGGAGGTTATAGCTATGTCTTAGGTGCCGTTCTCTGCTATTAGGTGGATTTCTGCGCCCTACAGTGCTCTAATACTTTCAGCTTGGCCCTGGCAATGCCAGCTAGTGCGTTCCCGGGACGTTACCATGAGTCATGCTACGCTCTGGTAGGTTGGGTTAGGCTACGTTTGGTAAGGGTAGCTTTAACTTTTGTGCTGTACACTGCTATTCGGTGTACTGCTGCGCAAACCTGTGCTCTGGCATGCCTTGCTTGGCTCTGCAGACGGAAGCAATGGCGGTCTCTGTACTTCAGGCTGAGCTAGGCAATGTTCTGCTCTGTCCTGTTGGTTCGGGTTAGGTCTGTGTAGCTTTGACTTTTCTGGTACACACAACGTTTCTAAGGATTTCTGCATTCCTCTCTCCACTAACGTGTTCTGCTTGGCTCTGTGGAGGCCAGCGATGGTGTTAGCGGCATGTTAGCTTGAGTTATGTTACGTATCGATGCTTTATATTTGGTTAGGTTAGGTGTGGGTTGCTTCTACTATACTGCTATATTCTGCTATTAGGTGGATTCCAGCGCCCCATTGTGCTCCAGTATGCCCAGCTTGGCACTGGGGAGGGCAGCAACAGCGATCTCGGCATGTCAAGTTGTGCTCGGCTATGTTTGGTAACCTTCTGTTTGTTTGGGTTAGGTTTGGGTAGCTTTGTCTACTCTGATGTGCACAGCGATCATATGGATTTCTGCGCTCTACTCTCCACTAATGTGTTCTGTTTGGCTCTGGGGAGGCCAGCATTTCTGATCGCGGCTCGTTATGCTGAGTTACGTTACATTCGCTTTTGTTACAATTGGGGAGGTTAGGAGAGCAAAGCTTTCACTTTAGGGCTATTGACTGTTCTTAGATGATTTCTGTGTCCTACGGTGCACTATTGTTTTCAGCTTGGCTCTGGGAAGCCAGCAATGGTGGTCTCGGCAAGTTATGTTGTGTTACGTTACGCTTGGTTAACCTACGATCGGTTAGGTTAGGAGAGGATACCTTTGACCTTTGTGCTAAAGTCTGTTATTTCGTGGATTTCTGCGCCACACAGGGCTCTCTTATTTTCAGCTTGGCTCTGGGAAGGCAAGCAATATAGGTCCCGGCACGTTAGGTTACGCCATGTTACGTTTGGTTATGTTGTAATTGGTTAGGATAAGATAGGATAGCTTTGACCATAGTGATGCAGTATATTATTAGGTGGATTTCTGCGCCCCTCAGCCCTCTATTGTTTTCAGCTTTGCTCTGGGAAGGCAAGCAATAGTGCTCACCGCAATTTTTGTTGA
>NW_016913083.1:27852-31459 GCF_001483705.2 Eufriesea mexicana | reverse complement strand
CGTTTAATGCGCCAGAAACTAGATACAATAATATACATATAAAAGAACCAAAACGTACAAAAGGGTTACTAATGAAAACTTAGACTACGAGAGTAGTCTATTAGACCCTGGTTTCCCTTCAAATCACGCATAAATCTTTCGCCTTTTACCCTAGCAGGCCCTGCCTTAGACCGGGATACTATTGGAAGGCCGGGAAGTTATATATGTATAGAAATTGGAGGTTTTCCGAGGACTTGCGAGAAAGTCCTCGAAATTGGAATCCATCTACTAGCGAGAGTGAGAATGATGGTCATTACAGTTCTAAAGATAAGGATATCAAACGATTGTCAAAATTGTTCCCATCTGAAAATTTTCAGGCCGACCCTTATTTAGGTAAAAACATAACTACTTATAATTAATTATCTTCGACGTATCATTGCAATTATTATCGTTTGAGTATGACACATTTGGCTGCTCATTATAGGTAATTTTAGTAATTCTATGATTAGTCAGTTTTATATTATTGGAATGGGTTCCCGTCTGAAAGGGATTTTGAGGCTGATTCTTATTTAGGTACAAACATAGTTACATATAGTTAATATTCTTCGTATTTTCACCATATCATTGCAATTATTATCGTCTGAGTATAACACAGTTATACGCTCATTATAGGTAATTCTAGTAATTCTTGGATTTATCAGTTTTATATTATTGAAATGGGTTCCCGTCTGAAAGAGATTTTGAGGCTGACTCTTATTTACGTACCATCACAATTACATATAGTTAATTATCTTCGATGTATCATTGCAATTATTATCGTCTAAGTATAACACAGTTAGCTGCTCATTATAGATAATTCTAGTAATTCTAGGATTTATCAGTTTTATATTATTGGAATGGGTTCCCGTTTGAGAGAGATGTTGAGGCTGTCTCTTATTTAGGTACGAACATAATTACATATAGTTAATTATCTTCGACGTATCATTGCAATTATTATCGTCTGAGTATGACACATTTTGCTGCTCATTATAGGTAATTCTAGTAATTCTATGATTAATCACTTTCATGTCACTGGAATGGGTGTCTGTCACCTTTTCAAAGGAAGCCTACCCAGAGCCTCGGAGACAGCTCGGCTGCACCCTGTTCTGATCCCTGATGGCTCGGAAAGTCCACAACCGCCATGGGATTCTGTTCGAAAGTCGATTTTATAACCCGTATTAAGACACCCCGTCGTTTCGACGTCCATAAACTCTCGATGCACATATTGCATCGGAGCGTAATGCAGTCATGAGAATCCCCGATGTTTAGAGGCGCAGCTCGACACGGAGAGGTTTCATCTGACGAATAATAAAAGCTGTTGCCGTCTGCTTCCGCTCTCATTTTCCACGCTGCTCCGCCGTTATTCTATAGCGCAAAATATTCGACGAACGATTGTTTTATTTCGTCCATGCAAGCAGACACGCTTGAAACAGGAGAGAATCTCCTCTTCGCCTTCGCTCGCTACGTGTAATTAAAACGCTACGGATTCTTAGCCGCGTTTCTACTGCAATTCGCTGAACCCTGCTTCGACTGTGGTTTGCAAGCTCGGTGAATCTCCAAACGAGATGACGATCTTCGATTTGCTCAGAGTGCTGTTTCTTTCGGGTAGTTTAGGATTGATAGAGAGATTTTTCTTTGAAATTTTTCCAAAAGTTCGGTCGTTTCGAATTATCGTAGGAATTTAGTAGAATCTTGATTTGGTCGGTGTTCTGTCTAGGGAAGAGGCCCAGAGGTGCCATGGATCTAGGAGCCTGGATAAATCTAGGTCTTAGGTTTGTTGTGACCACTAACTGGGATGTGCTCTACAAATGTATCGATTTCCTGAACAACTGTTAAGGGCAAGATCACTCTCGATTTGCCTGCTCTCCCAATATTTGACCAGTGTAACGCTAACTGGATCTGATCGACCAGGTCCACCACTTGAAGCTAGTTATCCTATCTAATTCTATCCCTGTCTCGTAGAGGTGAGGTTCAGTCGAGATTGTCGATGAAGATTTTAAAGAAAATTTAAAATGTTATTTTGAGATTGTAAGTCTCGTGTTTATTATTATACTGCATTCGAGGGTAGTGAATATGATACACCAAGATCAAGTAGAATAAACCAGTACCGCACTGGCGTGCTGACTATTAGGCATCTTTCGATGAAATATTTTGACTACCAATTATAATATGACTAGCTATGAAATTATTTGGTTAGCTATGTTTTCTTTAACCTTTTCGTTAACAATTATACTTATTAAAAATAACGATCATAATATATAATTAAGCTTGCATTTATTCTGGCTATCAATTATTATATGACTAACTATGAAATTATTAGGCTAGTTATGTTTTCTTTAACCTCTTCATTAATCATTATATTTGGGACTAACAAAAGTCAATACTTTTAACCACAAAGAAAATTTACAAAATATCTTAATTTTATTAAAAATAACAATCATCTATAATTAAGTTTCCATTTATCTTGGCTATCAATTATTATATACCTAACCATGAAATTATTAGGCTAGTTACGTTTTCTTTAACCTCTTCGTTAATCATTATATTTGGGACTAACAAAAGTCAATATTTTTAGCAATAAAGAAAATATACAAAGTATCCCAATTTTATTAAAAATAACAGCTTCCATTTATCCTGGCTATGAATTATTATATAACTAGTTATGAAATTATTAGGATAGCTATATTTTCTTTAACCCCTTCGTTAACAATTATACTTGAGACTAATAAAAGTCAACATTTTTAACTACAAAGAAAATATACAAAATATCCGATCAAATTTTATTAAAAATAAGAATCATAATATATAATTAAGTTTGTATTTATCCTGGCAATCAATTATTGCCGTAACTAACTATGAAGTTATTAGATTAGCTATACTTCCTTTAACCTCTTCGTTAACAATTATACTTGGGACTAATAAAACTCAATACTTTTAACTACAAGGAAAATGTACAAAATATCTTAATTTTGTTAAAAATAACAATCATCTATAATTAAGCTTCCATTTATATAAATGAAAAATAATATTAAATTTTTCTTTACCGAAAAATTAACATTGTGCACATATACTGGTATAAAAGATGCAGCATCCTCTGCAAAAATTCAAAATTGGCCTCAAAATCTCCAGGACATCTTCGTCTATAAGGAAACTGTATGTACCATAAAACGTGTCTCTGAAAGCCACGCAACTCCCACATAAATAATTCCTCTGTACGTAATGTCTGTAACACTTTATGCGGTATTCGAGGTGTGTACGCTGCTTCAGCCATCTCGTATTAACAGGATCCAATCAACCCCAAGCACTGCGAGGGTCTCAGAATTCGCGCATCCTTTCGTCAGACACACGTTCCTTCAAAACTCGCACGTGCTTTTACCAACCAGTAAGAATTCTTCGTACACATACCGTATTTCGTCTTTCCAAACGAAGATTCGACCTCGGTTGCGCAAATCCAGAGTCACGAAACTTGCCAGCTCTAACCGGGGACGATCGATGCGGCCTATCCGAGAAGAAATATTGCGATGGCGTGTAAACAAATTCTTTTGGTATAAGAGCATTCGATACGGAGTAGTCGGTGGGATTTTTCCTC
>NW_016913083.1:15847-27777 GCF_001483705.2 Eufriesea mexicana | reverse complement strand
CTATCTCTGTTTTTGTTCCTTGTTTTCGCGTTTGAAACGGACAGAGTCGCATGCTGGTCTAGCTGGCCAATTTGTATGTGGCACTATTTTCGATACACTGCTCGCGTATCGGGGTAAAAATATCGCAAGCGTAGCTGGCTAAACAGCGCCGTTTGGAGTGACGAGAAATTGTTGTTCTTCGGCGACAGCGCGTGCGACGATTTAAACGTCAGATTAACGAGGCTAGCCGATTAGCGAAAAGAGTGATTGAGGCGATGAATATCTTCGTATGATTGCTTTCCTTGGGTTGACAACCTGGCACTGCACGCGACAATAATCAACGCGCTTATTCCACGTAATTAGTGTAAGAAAACCGGCGACAATCGGGTCCAAGCGATCACTGACAGACGGATGGCTTTATGCTCGCGATGGCACTCGATCGTTATGAAAGGATATCGTGGGTATTAACCCCTTCGCTACAACAGGTCCAGCCGCGAAGTCCCTCGTAGAAGGAAGCTCCGTGTCAAAGGTGGAAGCATTACACGCGTGGTCTTTAGCATTCGGGGCCAAGTCTTTTGAAAAAAGAAAAAAAGAGAAAAGACAAGCCGACCATCGCAATAACGCTTGCAATTCTTTGCGAAGAGAGCTAAGCGAAACGATGGCACTTGTCTTAATTTTTGTGGCCGGTGACTATAGTCACTCGTCGTGTGCAGGTGGCGTCTCGTAGCCGGTGACTATAGTTGCCCGTAGTAGCGAAAGGGTTAATGAACGAATGCGCTACTTCGCGTTGCGACAAGCTTTATTGCGCGAAGGGGGGCTGGTACAGAGGACACGGTGTCAAACTTCGGAAAGGTCTGTCCCTCACTCTCGTCGCCATAGAACTGTTTTTCCATGGCCTAGCCTGAACGTTCGAGGCCCGCGTATCCGTGAGTCATGGGGCGCTGGTCGTGAAGACGTAAACCAGGCCCCCATTGACTCGGGGCCCTAGATTTAATATAGCACAAAAGTGAATTGTTATTAATTATTAATTATGGTACGTTATACGGCTCGTATAAAATCACCCCCTCCCCGGTCACACTACCGATACTGGGACACCCCATATAACGCATGACATATTATTACATATGTATAGTATCGTATACTTAAAAAGGACCATAAACAGAGAAGGGCTATAAAAGAGAAAGCGAGAGAAAGTGAGTAGACAAGATGAAAACAGTCAACAAACAGTGTTCGTCGATGGGTCTGCGATATTTGTAGCACCAGAAGGGGTGAGGGTAGTTTTAAAGGAAATTAGGGGAAGCTAGAAACGATGCTCTGGAGAAGGGTATGTCGTGTGCAGGTTCGTAGTAAGAAATCAAGAAAAGTTCAGAATTTTCTTAAATTATCTTTTCTTTTTATATATTTCACTGTGTAACCAACCCCTCTCGTTGTACAACCTTGCTTGAATAATATAGCGTATATAGTTACCACATATGTGATAGTATTTTTATTTTTATTTCCTGCAGCAATATTTTTGTACTCGTACTTACTGAATTATTAAAAATTATTTAAAACGAGATGGAATCGGAAATATCGTTTCTTATGTAAAAATAAGTTTACAGTATGAAATAATATTTTATATCTGGCAGTCATTTTAAAAGAAAAACCGATTCCGCGATTATTTCGTTGCATATGTATGTATTTATATCGTCACATTATTACTTTCGGAACTGACTCCACCATTCTCATAAAATATTCATTCTCATCTTGAACTTTTTTAATGAAATTTTTACATCTACGAGATTTGTAACGAGCTTCTTTTCCTTTGAGATAACTAAATTCGTCGTTATATATATATATTATTTCGTTCTAGTTAACACGAGAAAAACAAATACCCATGGCTCGAATTTAATTTTATAGAATATTTCAATGAGTCTTTAAACCACCATCCTTCTAATGTGGTAAAGAAACTTCTGCGATATTTAATAACTGAAGAGGAAAAAAGAACGTTGAACTGAAAACTGCGACAATTATAGCAGGCACTCGCTCAGTTTTAAAAGTGTCAGGGAACAGATATTGAGTGGTTCGTGGAATTTTTCTGAAAGGTTTTTTAACCTAGATGATGGATATACCGTAATATATTTAGAAGAGGAAAATGGAGATGTGTAGTTCTTAAATTCTATAATTTATTTGTTTGGTTCAATTAACTGTAATTAACAGATGAATAAATTTAATATTGATTAACATATTAACAATTTTCTGATAACATTCGAAATACTGGATTTAATTTTTGAATATTTATTGTAGATTTCTGATTTCTGATAATATTCCAAATACTGGATTTAATTTTTGAATATTTATTGTAGCAGAGAAATAAATATATTTCCACGACATTTATCATTACAATTTTTTTACAATTTATTTCTTAGATTCTACAATTTATTTGTTTGATTCAATTAACTGTAATTAACAGATGAATAAATTTAATATTCTTAAACATATTAACAATTTTATGATAACATTCGAAATACTGGATTTAATTTTTGAATATTTATTGTAGCAGAGAAATAAATATATTTCCACGACATTTATCATTACAATTTTTTTACAATTTATTTCTTAGATTCTACAATTTATTTGTTTGATTCAATTAACTGTAATTAACAGATGAATAAATTTAATGTTTTTAAACATATTAACAATTTTGTGACAACATTCGAAATACTGGATTTAATTTTTGAATATTTATTGTAGCAGAGAAATAAATATATTTCCACGACATTTATCATTACAATGTTTTTACAATTTACAATTTATTACAATTACAATTACAATTTGTCATTACTGTTATTTGTTTTCTATGATACAGTTAATAATCCAATGCCTTTTCCAATTTGTGTATTAAATATTCCATAGCATGAGATAAATGTCTGCTGTCATTTGCAATTTTCACTGGAAAAATAATTTCCGCTTTATTACCACTTTTATATTCTCTGAATACTATTTTCTTTATTATCCTGCCAATTAGACTAACAATTTCATCGCATGGTTCACACAAGTTCAGTAACCAAAGTAGAAATTTAATAATCGTAAATGAAATAAATTTAATATAGAGATATTTTTGCACGATAAATTAAAAAATACTCTTTGCTATAAAATTTCCTCGTACGAAATAATATCATAAAATGTTTTGCATAACGCTGTCACAGAACTCGCTGATATATTCCTTAGGGGTTAAAATATTCGAATGGGGTTCAAATACACGAACGGGGTTAAAATTATCGCAACTTTTTGAATGCAAGGAAACACAGGATAAGAGAAATTAGAAAGACGCTGCTTCGTTGACGAAGTTATAAATCGGAATACGAAAATAGTCTAGGGAAAATCGATAATGGTTCGGTTGTTATCGAGAATCAGTTCGATTTTACTGGAACTTGTTCAGACGGAAATTCAAATGGTCGTCAACGAACTAACGACTCAGATTTTTCTCTGCGTTGGATGAATTAAAATTCCACGTATGTCGCGTAATATCAATTAGGCAGCCTGAACGAATTCGTGAGATTTTTTGCTCCAATTCTGGCAGGGTTCTTAAACGAAAGCAATTAACTGACACCGGTTACAAGTTCCTACTGCTTTCGATTCGAGTGCTGCTGACTGTAATAAATAATTCGCGTATCGTTCAATTTTCCTCGTAAATATATTTCTGCTGTGACATCACGTGTAATTATCGAGATACGAATATTTATAAATATGTATTAAAAATTCTAATAATAATATGTAAACAAGATATCTCTATTTCCTATTTTCTCCTGCAAAACGGAGATCTCAAATGAACACTCGTAGTATTGCTTAATCACATGTTAATTAAATACAATCGCCAGCAAGTATTTTAACAGTAACGAGAATGGCTATTAAAATATTAGCGAATAATTTCTCGCCCTCCTTTTCGAATTCTTTGAAATAAATTCCTGGCTATGTTTATTTAAACGTATATCCGCAACGGAGCTGAAATGAAAACAAATTATTCTGCCATTGTTCTGCACACCAGAAGGTATATAAATCTTTATTCACCCTAGAAATTTAAGGAGCACGGCGGAATATCCAGAAAAATTTCTGGCCGTAAAATGTTACGAGTATCGTTACGCTCTACATACAATCCCCGCGTGTAAAGTTGTTTAACATTCCGAAGTTACCTTTCCCTTCGTTTTATATTTGGAACAGGTAATTGCATGTTCCAAATAAAATCGTGATTGTAGGTACGCTTCCCTGAACGAAGAATCAAGTTCCATTTCGTGGGCAAAAATAACAAGACGATGTAAAATAAATGTGACACGACGCCGCGATATCTTCAGGCTTCATCGTCGGGGTGCATTTCTGCATGCGACTCCCTACTAATGACATCTCTCTGGTCGATTTTACGTGACCGGAAACGCGATTCGTCGCAAAGACGGCGAAAATATGAAACAACGCAGCGTAGCTTTCTTTCCGGGGACTTTAATCAGAAAACCGACTACAAGCGGATTACGAATGCGAACGTTCGCAGAGGAATTTGGAGATGGAATTCGTGGAGAATAACGAGTGTAGAAAGAGGATGATCTGTGGCAGTAGGTATATCTTGGTTATCCACGTGGATTTGTTATTAAGGAATTCTTGCGTAATTGAACTGGTATTATTACCTGGACATCTCAAAATTCGTAGAACAGAATTTTTATAATTTCTTATTAGCATTCAAGAGGTGTAAAATCTATAAATTTCATGAGTATTGGATAATTAAATGGCGCAGGGAATATTCTTTGAAAGTATTAGATTATACTTAAAAATTCGAAATTGTACGTAAAGATGTTTGTCTTATATAATTTTTATTTATTTATTTATTTATATAGGATTAGCACATTAGAAAAATTCCTGGAAAATTGTTACAGTGAGGTATAAAATTAATGGTAATAAAGAAAACTAAAAATAAAAATATACAAATATACAAACAGACGAGATGTGTATAAGTATAATAAAAAAAATTTTTTTTCACAGGGAGGTACAATGTAGTAGTTGCTCTATAGTTATATAATTTTGCTAATATTAACGTTAAACTAATTGAACGAGTATTATAACTTATATATCTCTAAATTCGTAGAACAGAATTTTTACAATTTCTTATTAGCATTCAAGAAGCATAAAATATACAAATTTTCACAAGTATTGGATAATTAAATGGCTTAAAGAATATTCTCTGAAAGTATTAGATTATACTTAAAATTGCGAAATTGTACGTAGAGATATCTTTCTCATATAATTTTTATTTATCTATTTATTTATTTATACGGGATTAACCCATTAGAAAAATTACAAGTAAATTATTACAGTGAGGTATAAAATTAATTGTAACAAAGAAAACTAAAAATAAAAAAGAGAATAAAAATAAAAATATACGAATATATAAACAGTCGAGATGTCTATAAGTATAAGAAAAAGAAATTTTAGTTGTTTTATAGTTATATAATTTTGTTAATATTAACGTTAAACTGAAAAATTCTTTGTCTCTTTATCTGTGAATCCAATTTGTCAAAATTCGTGTAGAAAATTACGTCGTAAATTATTTTCGCATTTTCAAATTTAGGAAAAACTAGGAAAAATGAATTCGCTAAAATTACCTATTTAATTCGACATTTTGAAAGAAGTATCATTGCGTTATTTAACTGCGTGTAGTCGATCGAAAAATATTACTGCTGACATTATTCACAAAGGAAGGAGTTGAACCCCATAAAATATATAAAAATTTCGCTGTAATTTCATGGAATATTTCGATTACTATTACCATTCATTTTTACTTCGATAAATTCGTTTTGTTTTACTCGATAACTAACTCGGGTCTAAATTAATGAAGTAAAAATAACTTTGCAATATATTTCCGATTAAACCGCTTGACTCGGACAAAAGCGATGATCCCACGTGATAAAATAAATTGATTAAGTGGAAAAACCGAGCAACAATATTTCTTCGTTTGAAGTTTCATTTTTGATCAAACGTCAATCGAATACAAATTACTCGCGTTCCTGTTGATTATACTGATCGATGAAACTACGTATTTTCGATACTTGCAACCATAAATCGGTCATCTCGAAACTGTCATTTTAATCGGTTCGATAGTTCTAGCGTTAATAGACCTAGCACAGGTATCATTTGTTCGAGTATCATTTTCCTTGTATCACTTAAAATGATCATTAAAAATGATTCTTCTCTTGATGCCTCATTTTCTGTAATTAATCCATTGAATCAATTTATAATACAGATTTTCTCTCCTGGTGAAAAACTATAATATATTTCCTAAAATATATAGTACATATATTATATACTATACTGCGATATAATATAATTTACTATGCAGTATAAAATGTATAATATACAATATGTGTATATTGGGACAGAAATGTATACATATATTTTTCCCCCATATTTTAAACTTTATTAAATGATCTTAAACGATCTTGGAATCCAAAGTATAGTTCATTTTGCAATTAAATCTCATCATTTTTTGATCACGTTTATGTAATATCAGAAAATGGAAGTTGAAACAGGATATCAATAATATAACTATGTGTTTATAACGATTGAGATAGATTTTATTAAAAATGTATCATACTTGAGTATTGTACACCTTATCCACTGAGGCCTACCATATTCGCAACATGACATATAATTAGTTTCAAGGGTTGCCAACACGCTGTTGCTCTTTAAGGCGTCAAGTATGAATTGAATATACGAATATATTTCAATAAGATACAAACAGATGTCAAAATAGGTGCAATTCTTTCAATTTGTTCAAGTCGATTATTCAAAGAAGAAGGTATTTATTAAGAAACCTGGAATGCACGCTTACAGTGTCCTTTTTCAACGTTTGCTTAGGAAATAAATACATTTGAGAAAGATATCAGAGCCTTTTCCAAATTTTATGACGGCCACTATTATTGAAATATGAAGTCGTTGTTTATTAGATGCGCAGATCTCTGTCTGCATAGGATTAATCTAGCAATAATCCTACAATATTAATGTAAAATTTTAGAAAATTATTCTTAGACAATTATTAAGGTCCATCGAAAATTACCCTTTAAATCCTTTCTCTGAAAATATTGTCAATGGTACTATTGGAAGAATGGATTCTAATTGCAATAATAAA
Organism: Eufriesea mexicana; assembly: GCF_001483705.2. Lineage (NCBI taxonomy): Eukaryota > Metazoa > Arthropoda > Insecta > Hymenoptera > Apidae > Eufriesea > Eufriesea mexicana. The sequence goes on along the minus strand of NW_016913083.1, from coordinate 20,648 downwards.
TTAACATAAATTGACTGCCATGGTGGTCATCACTGACCGGCACTTGTCTTCTCAGTGGGGTCATGGTGGTCACTAATGTCTAACGATACTAATTTTTCAAATTTCGATTTGTTTTATTCTAACCATTTTTTGAAAATTTGAACAACGTGAATAAATAGGAAACTCTGAACAGGAAACATTAATAATTTCCACCATATTTTTTTTCTTTGCTATATTGTCCCATAATAGGATTAGTCTAGCAATAATTCTACAATATTAACATAAAATTTTAGAAAATACGAATATATTTCAACAGATCATTTTTTTCTGACAAATATGTAAATATGTAAATCGTGTGTTTGGCAACTCGAATAGCGATTAAATCTATACTAAACTCGTCTATATTAAATAAATCTTCGATTGACTTTTCGCATAGAACTAACCTTCTGGGAATTACTCGTGCACCCCTCGCCATTATACTAATTTTTCAAATTTATATTTGTTTTATTCTAACCATTTTTTGAAAATTTCAACAACGTGAATAAATAGAAAACTCTGAATAGAAAACATTAATAATTTCCACCATATTCTTTTTCTTTGCTATATTGTCCCATAATAGGATTAATCTAGCAATAATCTTACAATATTAACATAAAATTTTAGAAAATACGAATATATTTCAACAGATCATTTTTTTCTGACAAATATGTAAATATGTAAATCGTGTGTTTGGCAACTCGAATAGCGATTAAATCTATACTAAACTCGTCTATATTAAATAAATCTTCGATTGACTTTTCGCATAGAACTAACCTTCGGTGAATTACTCGTGCACCCCTCGCCATCCTCGTTACCCCCATAACGCGGCGAGAAGAACACCGATAATCGATTCGCGATTCTCAACTGACAGCTGCACCCAGCTGCTCGACGCGCGGAGAAATTTGCTGCAGGTAATAATTCGAGCAGCCTCTAATTAGTCCCGGCCAGGTTTCTAAACCGTCATCGATAGTCGATACTCGTCCACTTCCTCCTTTTTTCGTCTCTTGATTTTCGCTCGAGCGTGCCACTCGACGATTCTCGGGCCGGCGAGCGGACAAATAATTCGTGGGTTGGTCCAAGTGGCTCGTTAATTCTTCAGCGTCGCGATTCCACCATTCTCCGGCATCGAAAGTCGATTTCAGACCGTACAGCTGCAAGAGGGTGAACCGCCCCTCTGCAACGCGCCGCTGCTCACCCATCCCGTCCTCCTTCCGACGCACAGCCAAAACACGAACTTACATCCCCGGAGCCAACCAATAAAAATTCACTTTGCGAACTTTACGCTAGCGCGATTTTTCGCTGGCTTGCTCTTCCCGTCCCCGCCGGATTCTGCATGGAAGTTCGCGCGACACGTACGATGCTTCGAAAGATTCGCCCACGCTTTCCGCTGCTCCTTCCCGGTGATTTATCATCGCGAATTAGTCACTGCCTTGGTTCGCTGGATCGTCGACACGGATTCGCTGGATCTATCCTTTTTTTCCTCCTCCTGCAGCTTTTAATTGGGGGCTGTTCCGTTATTTATGGGCGAAAATCTTCGAGGGTATAGGGAGCCGAGAAGTTTTTCGAGCGTGGAGAGTGCTTGATAAATGGTGTGCTCGTTGCCTTTTTTCACAAGGGCCTCGCATTGTTAGTGTTTCTCTAACCCGTTTTTACGTGTGCAGGTTACTCGCTTCATATTTATTGATTTATTGCACCGATGGGAAATTGGGTTATAACTTGCTTGCGAAATTTCCTTGCTCCTTTAGGCTCCACTTCGTGGTTTTTATTTTCGTGTTCGACGAGGTGAAAAGGATGGCACGAAATGTCGGATTTTGGAAATCTTAGTTTGAGCAGTGGAGACGCGAGTGTTGATTCGTGACAAATTTTGGTGACAATCGGTCAACTGGATCTCGAGATATCGTGGTGACCTAGTCTTCTGCTAATCTAGGACTATACGGGGTGTGCCTTAAGTGGAGGAAAAATTCTAGTAGGAAGCTGTTTTAAGAGAAAATAAATTAATAAGTGCCTTTTGATATTTTAATTGGAAATTTTAATGGCGATGTTAGCTTCTTTGTTAATTTAGGATCAATCTGTTTGTGTGACAACTAGTTGTCTATGAAGTTTGTTGTGCTGTCGACTTACATGGGACACCCTGTACAGAATTTACGAACTGTGCTTTACACTTGCGATTTTAAAGTCTTGCTTGTTAACAATATTTTATTTTGCATAAATATTTTGTAGCAATATTTTGTAATAATAATAAGAGATTCGTGAATGGGAGAGGATATGAAAAGTGGTAAATTATAGAGACGAATAAAAATATGGAGTCTAAATGAATTAGGTGGAAGAGAAATATACGCTGTACTTTGCCAATGATATTTCTATTAAATCATTTGTAGCGAGACCCGCACGATGAGAAAATTAGCGTAAAAGGGAAACAAGATTCATGCAAATTGGATAACGTATTATCTGCCCTAAATCTTCATCACTTGGTTAATTCTCTTTACCTCGACTATTCCATTAGCGCTTTGTAATCAGAATCTTATTTGCTTACGAGCAGAGGAATTATAATTGAATATAATTTTTCACTCTCATCTAACCGATAATTATTTTGAACATCTCCGTTAATGCTGTGATATCCTATTACTGAACGAAATACGATAACCCTGATATTACTCTATTGGCTAATTTTCAAAAATAACGAAGGTAAATCAAGATATATACCAAGTCACCTATGTAAATAATTATATTTTAAAATTATTGAAAATTAGTTCAGAAATTTAGTAAATAAATTTGGAAAATAAACTTAATAAAATTATGGTAACCCTGATATTACTCTATTGGCTAGTTTTCAAAAATAACAAAGGTAAATGAGGATAAATATCAAGTCATCTATATAAATAATTAAATTTTAAAATTATTGAAAATTAATTCAGAAATTTAGTAAATAAATTTGAAAGTAAGCTTAACAAAATTACCATAAACCTGATATTACTTTATTGGTTTGTTTTCAAAAATAACGAAGGTAAATGATGATAAATATCAAGTCATCCATATAAATAATTATATTTTAAAATTATTGGAAATTAATTCGGAAATTTAGTAAATAAATCTAGAAAGTAAGCTTAATAAAATTATCATTACCCTGATATTACACTATTGGCTAGTTTTCAAAAATAACGAAGGTAAATGATGATAAATATCAAGTCATCCATATAAATAATTATATTTTAAAATTATTGGAAATTAATTCAGAAATTTAGTAAATAAATCTAGAAAGTAAGCTTAATAAAATTACCATTACCCTGATATTACACTATTGGCTAGTTTTCAAAAATAACGAAGGTAAATGAAGATATATACCAAGTCACCTATATAAATAATTATATTTTAAAATTATTAAAAATTAATTTGCAAATTTAGTAAATAAATTTGGAAGATAAGCTTAATAAAATTGAATCACTTACTCTGTAAGATTAAAATAAATTTGCTTCTGAAAATACGCTGTTTATTATCGAATAAATTAAATTTACTATTAACACTTCGCAAATTTATGAAAAATAGCAGAGATGAGATAAACAGAAGTGGACGCAGCGTTATCCACGTTTCACGTTGCAAGGATGGATAAAAATGAGAAGCAGATAAACGAGAGGTGGCACATTATTAAAATTGAAGGACCATGTTATTATAGCAATGGTAAACTAAAAGATGATTAATGGTGTGCTGATACCGTGTGCCGAAACCAAATAAGTTACTCATTCTACGTGTACGAGCAGTGAAAATATTTTATGTTTGACATCATAAGTTATCCACGAGTCATATACTCAGTGACACATTTACACTCCGCTAACCGCTGAAGTTGCGCTTGATCGAGCACATCGTAGCTTGAAACTTTATAACTTTCTTAGAACATGAGCCCGTGAAATAAAACCTAAACGTCAGAAAGACCTAGGTGGTCCATCTTGTGGATTTACACTTCGATGGAACAGCGTTCGATCGATAATAAAATTGATCGAGTCACGTTTATTAACGAAGCGAATAGCAATTCGAATCCTATTCGATTTAATATACGAATTTGATTTATCTTCGTCGAAAATAGTTGGCAAAAATCTTTCTGCGTCAACCAGTGTATTTATCCATTTCCCTAATAAACACCAAAATTCTTTTCCCTTCTAATGGAAACTCATTTTGGTCTATACGTTTAAAAATATTTGGCCACCCGGTATTATTACGCTTAATTAACGCATTTGCAGCCATCGAAATTCGCGTCATTTGTGAACCTGTTCCTCGTTACTGCAAATATGAATTCACGTCGATATTTTTTCGCAAGCTTGTTATTCAGAAAGAAATTTTTGCAATTTTTATTTTTGCTTCATAATAGAAGTTTTTGAATATTTTGTTTTTCCGAGTTTTGGAGATTAAAAATCACACGGTTATTGCACTAGTAGCCACTGAATACTAATTCGTAGTTAGAATTAAGTAATTACGTATCTTGGAAGATGAAAAAATAATTATTCCATAAATGTAAATATATTTACAGACACCTAAAATCCAAATATAAAGTTTCTTCGCGTATAAGACCGTTGATAAATCTACGTATTGTACAGAAACCTCCGATAATTGGACAATTGAGACAAAATATGTATCCTCTACTTGCGTTATAACCCTTTGCACTCTGCGAATTTTTCGTGACAGAAGAATAGTAATTCGAAGATTTCCTGCCATAAAGTTGACAATATTTTTAAAACGATAAATAAGAAATCGTATGCAAATTAAGGCGTAGAATTATGTTATTTCGGCATTC
>NW_016913083.1:0-15617 GCF_001483705.2 Eufriesea mexicana | reverse complement strand
GACATTCCACGCATTGTTGGGTAATTTTAAATTTGATATATTAGTTAACATCGATCTTTAGATTCTGATTAACACGTTGAATGCCAGGGGGTCATGGGGCACACTGAACTTGGCAGAGGCGCTACAGGGGCCACCGATAACCGGCACCCAGATTGATAGAAGTATATATAATTTAAACAAATGTCAATATTTAGAAATTTTTATTATTACCATCGATTAATTTAATGGTGACTCCCGTCGTAATTAACCTGTCAAACACGATTATACATTGTAACTTATCTATTGCGGATAATATTTCAACATTATACGTATCGCATAATAGAAAATTCATCGTGGTACCACGGGCAATCATGTAAAACTGGCGTGGCATATAACCTGTTAAAATAGCGACTGATCATTTCTGGTTAGGGTTAATTACTAGAAAAGTTATCTATTTGCACAGCTCGTTGAAATAACCGTACCCCATCACTGTAAATTACTTGGACCAATTCCCCCACCTGCAAACCCAATAAGTAAAACTCTATATTTCCATTCTCACGGTGTTTCAAACTTCGAACTTGCTAACCTAATAACCACCGGATTGATTTGGGCACTCGCGACAAACAAGTCCAAACATTCTGAAATATCCATCAAACGTTTTCGAACGTTGTCAAACAACCGCTAAAGCTTCATGATTAGTCGTCGATCCCCTTCGAAAATAGTTACCACGTAGCTACTACATAGTTAACCCAAAATACGTTCTCGAAGCTTGCACGGGATCAAGGGTGATCCCTCGATCCCATCGCGCAGGCAGTGGGGAAAATAGAATAATAAGAATAAAAAGCCGGTGTGCCGATTTTGAAATGGCAGCGCGCTGAGCACGTCGCATCTACTCTAAATATTTTACGAACAGCCCGGTAGCAATTCTGGGATCCGGAAATCCCTGTTTACACGGTCGCCTCGATACGACACCTTCGGGGATGAAAGTGGAGCGAAGGCGCGCCTTCGTCGCCATGTCGACTCGTCCAACGAACTTACCCTGTCTCGTTTCGTTCGGCGGCGCTTGTTTGTGCAGTTGATTGCCTTTGCAGATGCCCTGGCAGAAGTTAAGCGATCAATTAAAAATGTAAACTCGACTAATTGCCACGTTAAACGGCATATCGCTTTGAACGTCGCGAACGCCGGATCGGTGACCTGATTGCACAGCCGCGACATTCGCTCCCTCGGCGTCTTTCCAATGGCCCACGTCGGGGTAGACACGTCGGGGCTAATGAAGGCGAAAAATGACGAAATTCAGAGGGTGCCGACTGTCATGTTGATTGGATTAGTCGGCACCCCGCGAGAGTAGGCAATTCCGATTCGAAGGAAGTGAGTGAATTTGAAGTTGAAGGTCTCGTGTTCGCTTCCCTGCTCCAATGGGATCCACTCGATTGCGGGGTGTAAAGTGTTGCATGGGTTTTCCTTGGATGTCTTTTCCGCGAGTATGTCTTGAAATTTCTTCTATTCTTTGGGAGATTTAAAATTTTCTTGTGAGAAATTTTGAAGGACATTGTCATGAAGTCTTCGTCGTGAAGATGGAGAAGATATGGGTTTTCCTTGGGTGTCTCTTTCGCGAGTATGTCTTGAAATTTGTTCTATTCTTTGGGAGATTTAATATTTCCTTTTGAGATATTTTGGAGGACATGGTCATGAAGTTGTGACGCAGTTTACAAACACAGGGGCCTCGACATTGCCCCTGTGACACTTCAAGACGCACCAGAAGATAGCCGACCAGTAGTCCCAGACCTTTGACACAGCCCCAATAAATCACTGAAACCATAGCCATTCCTTGGACCCATGACACGTAATACCAATAACCTCTCCTCCAGTCAAAACCATTATAAATATCCGAACGTAAAGCAAAATAAAGTTAGTACTATTCTGAAAATTGAGCTCGTGAGTTACGTCTGTTCGTACCCTACCCGCGCACCGTGACAAAGGCTTCGTCGTGAAGATGGTAAATACTGGTTAATTATTGGTTATACGTTAACTGTTATTAATTATATGTAATTATTTAAAATACAAAATGGGAAAGTTAATTGGAGCGTGTACATATAACAGAATATTTTTGTACGACTGAATAAAACGTTAGTTAATGCAAAAAGTAAATGAAAATTTAAAACAAACACGTTTGCTTTGTTAAATATCAGAATCCGCGTACTTTCGCAAGTTCCGTCGTATATATCGGAATATTTCTGCACGACCGAATAAAACAGTGGTTAATGTGAGAAGTAAATGAAAATTCTTGCGCAAATACACGTTTGTTTTATTGCGCGATATAATCCACGTATTTTCGTAAGTTTCATCAGTCGCAATTAATGGAGGAGTGTTCGATAAAGTATCGTCATAAATTACACGCATCGTGCGCAAATAAATGATATTGATCTAATTAATTTCCATTAATTAGCACACTCATCTGTCACGTGTAACAGCAATTTCTACGCGATCTGCAGCCACGTAGAAATTCCCATCTCTTAATCAATAAACGCAAAGTTACGCAACCGCCATTACCGAAGATGAAAGAAAACATTCGAGTCGCCGTAACCATAATCACGCGCATAATATGCGACGACGTAAATTCATAAGCGTTCATTGAAGCGCTTCCTCTAATTTTCTCGTCGACCGTCGCAATCACGACACACACACACACACACACACTCCTTTTAATTGCCTGGTATTTCAGCTCGCTTCGCATTTTAGCAGAATTTTTATCGTTCGGAATAAAAGTCGCTTGTATATACACGTGTAAAAAGAAGAACATTTAGAAAAATATGAATGTCGTCGTTAATTTTCGTTTTGAAACATAATGTTTTCATAATATTCGAAATTGCTATTAACATTCATTTAAACTTGAACGAAATATAAAATCGTGTATTTGAAAAATATATAAATTTCAGGTTTGCTTCTAGAAAAATTTGAAATATTTACAGGTAATGAATTTAGGTATGTTTAACTTCGGGAATTAAGCTTCTTGTAAAAGTTACAAAGATTATATAATGACGTTGTTAATATTCTTATCCCACAATAATAAAAATTATCTGTTAACACATTACAATTAATGGAAATATAAATATATTATGTATAATATAGAGGTTATTTGTTTATTAATAGATACGTAATTATTAGTATTTATAACCCACAAGATTAAAACAGAAATATGGAAATATAACTGTATATATTATGTACAAATATAAAGATATTTATTTATTAATAGATACATAATTATTAGTGTCTATAACACACAATACTAAAACGGAAATATGGAAATATAACTGGAAAATAACAATATAAAATGGAAATATAACTGTACATATTATGTATAAATATAGAGATATTTATTTATTAATAGATACATAATTATTAGTATCTATAACACACAATACCAAAACAGAAATATGGAAATATAACATGAAGAATGACAATATAAAATGGAAATATAAGTATATATTATGTATAAGTATAGAGATATTTGTTTATTAATTGATACGTAATTATTAGTATTTATAACACACAATATTAAAACAGAAATATCGAAATATAACTGGAAAATAACAATATAAAATGGAAATATAATTGTATATATTATGTATAATTATAGAGATATTTGTTTAATAATATATACTTAATTATTAGTATCTATAGCACACAATACCAAAACGGAAATATGGAAAAATAACAATATAAAATGGAAATATAACTGTATATATTATGTATAATTATAGAGATATTTGTTTATTAATATTACGTAATTATTAATATCTCTAACAAATTTTATAAATATTATTGTTCGTACATATGTAATTGATACCTATAGAAAGTACGGAGAATGGAAAATAATCGGAAATCTCAACCCGTATTAACGATAAAAATCGAATACGTCCATTGTAGAAATGGAACGGTATTTCCCAGTATATTTCTGGATAATAATAAGTTAAGTATTTTTCGGGCGAAACATGGTATCGCGACAGTTGCGAGAGACACGAGCGTGTGAATAGCCTGCATAAATTACGAGATCGAATTCCGCTGTGCATGACGTGGAACGGGATGTCCGATAAATATTTGAAAATTCTTCTGCAATCGAACGTTCGAATGCTAGGTAAACAGAGTACGTCGTTCGTCTATTTAATTATTGTTTGCCACAACGACCCTCACTTTTACCTTCTTCCTTCTCGCTGCTGCTTCCGCTCTCGTTACAACCCTCGATCGCAAGGGGATGTTTTCCTCTTCGACCCTTTGGATTCCGTTTGTTAGATTGCACTGTTTTCCCAGTGATTTCCCGTCTATTACTTATTAATTCTTGGCCATTTCTCGGATTGCGATCTTCCAGCGAATTTTCCAAGGGTTGGGAAATTTTTGAGAGCCTTTTCATGGAATGAGGTTACCTTAACGAGGGTCGATATTGATAAAGATCCTCTAACGTAGAATAGATTTTGTACAAATCGAGGATCTGCAGATTTTCTTTGAAACGTGGAAAAATATACTAAGTATCATACAAAATGCAGAAATATAATTGTAAAGAAATTAAAAATTATTGTAAAATTTAGTATTATATATTAATATTGTTATTTACTGTTTTAAATATTTTGAAATATTTGTGAAATATTAGTTAGGTGTTTTATGAGCTTCTTAGTATACTTAAAGTAATATTTTACCTTTTTCACACCTTGCTTTGGTTAGAAAAATTAAAATGGTTAGTAAGTAGATACTATATTCAAATTGTCGAGGTCATAGAGCATTCTAAGTTATCATGTACATTATGGAAGTTTTGATAAACATGAACGTTAACAACCTACAGGGATGTTTAAAGGCCAACGATGTTCTTGGAATATTAATGAAGGGTGATACTAGACGATGGACTATGGTCAGATTAAACACTCTAGAATTATCGAGCTGTTCGCGCAGCTGATATCAGTGCGTGCAACGTTGAAAAATATTTGCGTTTTCTCTCATACGGTTCGTGCAAGGCAAGCAAGTTTGGCTAAATTCATTACATTAATTGAAGATCATTTGAATTTCAACGGAAGCTTGAAACGCGATGTTATCTTCATCGTCAATCGCTATAATTAATAGCGTATCACGTGGAATAAAGTAACGATAAAATTCCTTGCAAAATCCGAAAACCTCGTTACCATGCTCGTTAATTGGAAATCGTTAATTGATTTTTCACATTCGCCTGGTTAAAAATAAACATAGACGAGATTACTCATTTTAACCACAGCAAGTGCGATTTCTCAATTTATATCTTACACAATCCTGGGAAAATAATGAAAAATCGAGATTGTACGTGAATCGGTACTTTGGGAATATCGATTACTTAACAAGCCAACTAATTGGTCTCTGGTAATTATGAGTTGCCTGGTTTGAATATTCGATTAGCTTCCTACCTTCGTAAGACATGCTTCAGGGATATCGGAGAGATACCGAAAAATAATTTTCCATTTAAATGCAGGCTGTATATCTTGCCTATATATCTGCATTTAAGGAAATAAATACTTATAGGTACATTGAAACACGAATAATCACCTGGCTTCTCTCGATTAATTTTCTGCCAGTCAGAAAGTCCGTCGTATGGATAAAAAGTCGCAGGTGTATACCACGAGTATGATTTTCACGAAAGAATCGAAATTTAATATTCCACCTGTCCCCCTTTTCGTTCAAAAATTTCGTCCGGGTAATTGGCAATTACACTACTGCCTTCGATTCATTAAATCGAGCTGCCATTGTCAGACTAATCCCTCGCAACTGTGGCGCAAAAAATGACAAACTTGCAGCGGGTCAGAGTAATTTAGCAACGTCTCTTTCAGCGTTAATCCGCGTACCTATGTTCACCACGCATTACTGCCACCACTAAATCACCCTCGGCTCCATTTTTATTCACACGCGATCACGCGAACTTGAACAGCCGGTGAAACGGTAAAAAAGCATGATCAAAAGCCACATTCACGCGACAACGCGAATTTCATTCGTCCTTCGCGAGACAAGCGACTGGTTTGTTCCACGACGACAAACGGTGGCCGGTGATAATGTAGCGTTAGTCTCGAGATTTCAGCGTGGAAAAGAGTGAGAGAGGAAAGGGGGAAAAATATTTTTGAAAAAAGAGAGAGGGAAGGAGGCGTGAAAAAGAGAGGAAAGGAATAAATAAAAGAAATTCGTTGACGTTGGAAAAATTTGTTTGCAGCGGGTCGTGACGAGACAGAATCGCGAGAGCACGCTCTCGTTGCGGACTGGCGTGGCGAGTGCGAAACAGTCGAAATAGGTTGCATAAATTACAGGCCGGGACGGGAATGTGTCGTATAACGAGATAATTAATACATGGACGACTGTTCAGCGAGGCGAAAGCTCTGGCCGTGCTAGAATGCGTTTACCGACTGTTTCGTTGCTTGTAACCGGTCATACATTGTCCGCCGGAAGCACGTGCTGCCTCTTTTGTTTCAACGATCTATGCGTCTGCCGAAGAACGATCCGCGAATTCGAGAAATTCGAGTGATGCCAGTTTGAATCGGGGAACAATTAGAATCCCCCGGTTGGCTGGCCTGGCTCCATGGCTGACCAGCTGGCCTGGCTGCTTGCCTCGCTAGCCCTTCATCGACCGTGACTTTCACGATTCTACGCGATTGTTCCGTGAACGTAATTACATGGCCGGTGTTGATAAGGTAATTGGACGTTTTAACGCGTTTAACGTTGCCCGGAAGTTAAGGATCTAGACGGAATTTCGAAGTACAACGGAGATATTTGGTTGAGATGCACTGATTATCGATGTAGACATCTTCGATTGGACAATTTCTTTTTCTTTTTATTTTTGTGGTTTGAGATACGCGTGATTTTAGTAAACGTAGATAGGAGAACAGTGGTAGGTAGATGGAAATATTCCACTAGAGTGCGTGAATGTGAGTGAATTTCGAGTTTTACGTAACTGTTAGTAGTAGAGCTATATAATAGGTGCTTCCATATTGTAACTATGCAGTGATGCGGTTATGTTAGGACAATACGCTGATCAGTATTTTTCCTTTTTCTTTTTAAATGATCACATAAACATGATTTTAGTAAATGTAGATAGAACAGTGGTAGGTGGATAGAAATATTCGAATAGAGTGAATTTCGAATTTTACATAAATGTCAGTAGTAGAGATATGTATTAAGTGCCTCCATATTGTAACTATGCAGTGATGAGGTTATGATAGGACAATATGCTGATTAGCATTTTTTTTTTCTCTTTTTGGTGACTTGAGGTACACGTGATTTTAGTAAGCGTAGATAGAACAGTGGTAGGTGGATGGAAATATTCTAATAGAGTGTGTGAATGTGAGTGAATTTCGATTTTTATATAACTGTTAGTAGTAGAACTATATAATAGGTGCTACCATATTGTAATTATGCAGTGATGAGGTTATGTTAGGACAATAGGCTGATTAGCATATAAATTCAATTGGAAAAATTTTTGTGATTTGTGCAAATATAATTCTTGTGATTGTAATATTATATCTCTATACTTTCCATTGGGAAGTTACTTCTCATACATTGAAATATTTCCGAATACTTCAATGTATTGTATATAGTAGGATAAACAGGAATAAAAATCATAATAAGATAAATAGTTTTTTCGAAGTGTTAGTAGTAGAGCTATATAGTAGGTGCTTCCATATTGTAACTATGCAGTGATGAGATTATATTAGAGCTATACGCTGATTAGCATATAACATCAGTTAGACAAATTTTTGAAATTTGTGGAAATATAATTCTTGTGATTTTAATATTATATTATATTGTGATTTTAATATTATATCTCTATATTTTCCATGGGTAAACTGCTTATCGTGCATTGAAATATTTCCGACTACTTCAATGTATTGTATATAGTAAGATAAATACAAAGAAAAATTATAATAAAATAAATACATTATTTCGAATTAAATATAGTTCTAACCTCATAATAGATTCTTCTCTTCTCTTAGAGAACGTGTCATAAAGTAGTCAACGAAAATCCTTATCAAACCGAACATAGATTTTATTCTTCTAATTTATTTTATTAATCGTTAGAAAAGATTTTTATTTAATTTCATTTGAATGTGTTAATAATTATTAGTAACTCATACGTATCAGTGATTAATAATAAAAATAAGTAGTAAGTCGTAAGATATCTCGTACGAAAAAACATTCATGTGACATGAAGTTCGCTCGCAACTTGTAGCTACACGATTTATTTCAACAGGTATAAACGATTTATTGACACAATAATGATACGTTTTATTACTGCAAATTCGTTGATACTTCCGTCGACGATATTTTTCCTCTCGTCATTCGCGTATCCGGCGTTTTACACGCGTGCTATAGGTACATAGCCGTCCATCATCCAAGCACTTTTAGTTCATACATTTAGCCGAATATCGAATCGAGGACAGTTTAAAATCCACGGCTCAGCTTCGTGCATGATCGACCAAACTTTAGTGGAGCTATCTTAGTCGGCAATTGAATATCGAAAATCCCTGCTCCATTAACGATTTTCCTATAAAATCTTGGGTAATCCTTATCAGATTTTCCTTCTTGAGAGTAAGAAGGAAATTTTGCAAAAGTAACTACTCGGCTTGGCACGTATGTGCTTAATACTGTAACAATATTCAACGCGAATTTTAATCTGTAATATCCATTGGGTAATTCTTGCAGAGTTTACTGTTAATCTTTGAAATACATTTCGAATTTATTATTCGCCAGGAAGTACCATATTGCAGACCCCGTACCCCAGATAGGGCACGATGGTACCTTGATACATGGGCATCACATACGCCAAGTACCTAGAGTATGGGACAATAATTCAGTTCGTTTTCACATTTATAACCCCCACCCTTGTACCCCAAAATTTTGAAACTCTATCTAATAATAAAATACATAGCCCTAGCAAGGGACCATATAAATGCTATACTTGATAGCATGCAGTATGTAAAAATACACATTATCAAGATAAAGACACAGTCCACTTGCTATTCAAAGATAAACACAATCTCCTTGAAGAAACGTCCATCACTAATCATCGTCGAGGAAGAAGGACCTAGTGATGATATATCTTTATTTATCACCTTCATCTACAATATCGTGTGAGACACGTGGTAAGGAAATCAGGCCGTCTATAAATAGTAGTCACTAGTAGTAGAAGCTTCCATGGAAATTCGTATTCGAAATTTCTCTATCACTGTCAATTTCTGAAAAATGTCAGTTTTTCTCAAAATAGATGATTTTTTGCTAAAATGAAGTATTACGTTAAAAGTAAGAACTTTAGGGGGTTCATTGTTATCTTGCAAGTTAGATGGGAGTATTCCAAGTTTATTAACGTTATATATTAATTATAATTATTTGTATTTCTGAATAATTATAAACGTTTATCAGAATTTAAAAATAAATCTCCGAGTGTATTCTTTATCCATATTCCTGTATTTTTGCAAAAAGTTCTTTATCCGACGCGAATTTGCTCCAAGGTCTCGTGTTCTGTAGGCTTTCCTGAACAAGAAACCATGGAATAGAATTGTCGAAACAGTTTTCAATTCGATTAGATCGGGAAAATATTACCTATAGTATAGGTAACGTGTATACTGGGGTTTCACCGCCATGCAGCCATTGCTCGCTTCCCTAGCCTCGGCAGTGCCGTAGCTACGCGTAATCCGAGTACCAAGTGCAATGGAGCTAACATGTTACGATCTACGAAAAAAAAAAAATACAATTTTGTTATACAATCTCGGAAAATTGACAAAGTTCTAATCTATCTTAGCGAAAATGAAATGCACGAGAAAGGACACAAATTGGAAATTAACACGAAATAAATAGAATAAACGTGATAAAAGAAGCACAGAAATTGATACTAAATAAATAAGAAAAAGAATATGAAATAAATAGAATGAACTTGATAAAAGAAACACATTAGAAATCGATACGAAATAAATAAGAAAAAGAATATGAAATGAATGGGAAAAAACAACAAAAATGGGAAAATAGAAATTGGAGACTATGAAGGTAAAAGTCAGTCCAACGATAATTTGAAAATCGTTCAGTACTAGAAACAGAAAGAAATATATGTACGTACATATATACGCATATAAAAATATATATAATATATAATACTGACCATTGATCATCCCTTGGCACCACCGATCAGGCCCAATGTTGAAAATCCGTCCTGACTGAGCACAAATCTGCAAAAGAGTTTCTGATTAATCATGCGATCTATATATACCCGATGATCGAGCGAAGATCAACGAAAAGTCACGATAGTTGCCGATTTCGTTAAGAATAACGTGTCTCCTACAATAACCAAGTATTTATTGACTTTGTCCTTCTTATTATAAATTTATGCTTCGAACAATTTGTTATTAACAATTTTAATTTGTTACTAATAATGAATTTAATAATTTATAATTTTCTCTATAAACTATATTGTATTTTCACTTCCATAAGATAAATTTCTGTATATATATATGTATATCAGAATATTTTTACTTCATGTCAGCCAAAAATTGTGTCTTTTTGAAAAAGCAAATTTTTTGGAATCAGGGTGATAGGGCAATTTCAATTATGGATTCGTGTTCAGGAATAGTAAACTGTATAAGAATCACCTAATGGATATTACTAATGGATATTAATGGAGATTAGCGAAAAAGTTAGAATTTGTTCTGCGTGGATATAGTTATATTTGAAAAATAACAATTTTGAGAACCAATTTCAGCTTTTTATTTCAATTTATCGTATACAGAGCAATGTATCACGCGGAATATGCAGAAAATGTAAATGGAACATCACCTCATTTATTCTACGTTCGAGCTACACTATATTTAACTGCGTGGACGAATTTAATGTATTCGATCTTGTTTCACAATTCCATTACGAGTTCAGCCAACGACGAAAAAGCGAAAAAAGGAAATGAAGGAAGTTCTATAATATAATTTCTCGATACTGTGCATTCGATAGCCGTGTCATTTGGATCCAACGATCACGAAAAATCGATATTTAACGCGATACCAAAAAGAAGGCCAAGAAGAAAATATTAAATTTGAATTGCAATTAAATTCACCGTTCTCAAATTAAATTCCACATTAGTTATGGGATTATCTAATTCTGGAAACTCGATTAAAGATGGTCCTTTATTCTGTTACTAACAAATTTTCTCCAATACTTGCAGTATTGTCAAGCAACCTGCGGATTGAATTTATTCTAATAAAATCATGCATATTTCTGTGACACGTTAAGAATTCTTTTGTACAACAAGACTCGCGAAATACGATATTTTTTTAAATATATTTAGCATCCCAGGATGTAGATTATGGTTGCATCTCGAACACTGCAACTCTCACGTTTCACAGAGTTTCACGTGGTTGTAAGGCCCGTTACGCGGATGCAACAATATTGCATGGATGCGCGGCCTACTCTAAATTAATCGAGCTAGACCTGGTTAGGGTTTAAACTAAGGAGATTTGATGTGCGACTGTTCCTTGACGTTGAGTTGATCATCGTGAGTTTGTCTTGACTGCCTTAGCATCGAGATTGAACTCCTTGATCGTGATTGTTGTATCTTACCTAAGTGAATTAATCCACTGTTACTAATCAACTGCCTATTTGGTTTTATAAATTTGTATGTCTTCTGATTGGTTGGATGTGAAATGTAAATGGTGTATGTGTGTCTTCTTATTGGTCGTGAATAATATAGGGGATGTATATTAGCCACAACGTCCTTCGGTGATGGTGGATGTTTAAACAAATTGTGTCCTTATGCCCATTGTCTCAGGGGTGATTCATTATCCTTGCCGAGGTTCACCCATGTGGTGGTCGGGCGACAACGATGTTTGCGAGTCAAGGGTAATAACAAGGCTAACAATTAGGAAATAAATCACTCCCCACTTGGGACGTTCGGTCCTAGGACCTCAACAATTATATTTCAATAAATCATCGAAGATTCTTTAAATATTTTTAAATATTTTTGTGGGGATCCCCCACTTACCGGGTTGCTTTTCTTCTCGTCTTGTGGTTCCAGTGGTTCCTACGGGGTCGTCCTGGTGCGGACTTGGACTCCTTGCTAGTGGACTCGTCAGTAAGGCGGCTTTCTATGCCTTTTGTATTAAAAGCCTTAGACGTGGGATACTACTTAGGTAGCATATCTAAATCCTCGAAGATTCGTTAAATATTTTTATATGGGGATCTCCCCAACCCCTCGCCCACGGGGTTGCTGCTCTTTTCTTCTCGTTTTGTAGTTCCAGTGGTTCCTACGGCCTGGGGTCCCAACAATTACATTTCAATAAATCATCGAAGATCCTTTAAATATTTTTGTGGGGATCCCCTAAATTCATGGGGTTTGGCTTTTCTTCTCATCTTGTGGTTCCAGTGGTTCCCTACGGCCTGGGGCCGCAACAATTACATTTCAATAAATCACCGAAGCTTCGTGAAATATTTATAAATATTGTTGTGAGGATCCCCCAACGCCCACGACGGGGGTTTTTTGGTTTAAGTTTTTCTTCTCGTCTTGTGGTTCCAGTGGTTCCCTATAATATCTTTGTGGGGCTTTTGCTAGTCATTCGCACAGTAGGGGGGCTTTCCACCAGCCTTTCGTATGTCCTTTTGTATGAAAAGCCTTAAACGTAGGATACTTAGATAGCATAGGAACTTGTATATATAGAAAGTCGAGGCGTCACCGAGCACTTGCGAGAAAGTCCCCGAACCTCCTTCAACTAGGAATCCATCTATCGGCGAAAATAAGAACGTTGGTCTCTACAGTTTTTATTTTACTTCGGTGTGCTCGCTCATCGATTCCGATGGTTCTCGAATACACTGGAAACAAAGATTTGGAACAATCCCTGCTTCTGCACGTAATGGGTAGTCTGCTCCATATGTAGATCACACACATAAGAATCCCGAGGTGGCTCGAACACTCTGCTCCTCTCCAAATATTAATTTATCCAAAGCTTGCCGATCTTATCCGAGGAACCAGACTCTTCGTGTCATTTGCAATTCAACGATACTTACCACGTATTCGTTTAAAAATCTTCATCCAGCATTCGAGATTTCGCTGGTTGCAGTCTAACCCTAGCCTATACCGAAATCCAATCCCCGGGTTCCTCGGGACAATATCCGTACCAACAAACGTAGAACCTGGATACAGGGAACAGTCTCAAGGTAACGACCAATTGAAATAACCTTATTCCGAATGCAGTTCTCGTAGGCTGTTTTCCGTAGACGCGAGTCAACAGTACCTCGATTCGTTGCTTGCTGCTTGAGGAGCAGGAATAACACCGTTACACGGACCATCTTGGCTTAATGGTGTTATTATTAAGCTACAAGTGGTTTCGTTCGAGCATCTCGTATGTTTTAACAGAATACCCAACGAGATTGTAATTATCAAGCAGATGAACACGGCGTGTTAGCGGATAATAATCGACGTTCTCCCTTGATAACGACGGGCCACGTGTGCTAGCTTATTCAACTCCGTGCAACCAGAGACGTTCTAATCATAAACACGATTATGCACCAGAGACGATACAGGCCGCAACTTTCCGAAAGTTTCGCGATAATTATTCGCTTCGACAGGATCGCTGGCTACGTTATCGCTTGTGTAAATACCAGGAAAGTAATTATGGCGTGTGCAACTGTTGCTGAAGCTTCCTCGCAATCCTTCACAGGCTTGCTTATTTAATCGCGCTATGGATACATTCGAAACGGAGTTCACTGGTCTGTGAAGAGAGTAGGTTCTTCTTGAGGGCTGAGAGAATGCTTGAAGGTAACGCTTGTGCGTTGTCAGACGCAGTATTATTGTTTAGACTTGACAGTTATTGTTTTCTGAACCACTGAGTATTGCGCGATCCTTGGTTTCCGAGGCCTTCGGGGGAAGCATAATTTAGACACTTGGACAAGTAGTCAACAGAGCGAAGGTTTGGTATGGTTTATCGTTCGTGTAGAATCTCGGGTGTCATGGTATTCCGACTTTTGGTGAGCTGCTCTGGGATGAAGGATATTAAATAGACTGGGGCGTGGGTGGCCTTAACTGTCGCATCGCGGATGCGTTTTAAGTTATTTTGACATTAAGCAGCTTAAGGAACTAACTAGCTAAGATTACATCGTCCATAGACCCGAGACTTAACCATCCCAGCGGCTATTTGCTCGTGTCCGTTTTAAATTGAAATTTCACTGACATATTAGTTTAGACGTTAAGCCGTGGTCAGAGTGGACTTAGCGAACATCCTCGACGAACAACAAGAACCAACGGAAACGTTGATGCCCCGACAAGATTTTATACTAACAGATACACGTAGAAATTTAAAAGCA
This sequence comes from Eufriesea mexicana, assembly GCF_001483705.2. Lineage (NCBI taxonomy): Eukaryota > Metazoa > Arthropoda > Insecta > Hymenoptera > Apidae > Eufriesea > Eufriesea mexicana. The sequence goes on along the minus strand of NW_016913083.1, from coordinate 1,307 downwards.
AGAATGTACAACGCGTATTAGTATGCGTTTTACGCGAATAAAGAGTGTTGAATATCGAGATTGCTCGAGATTGATATTGGTCAGCTGACGGTCGTGCAATAGAATCGTGCAACCAGTATAGTATTATATCTAATATTATACTTAATTAAATTCCTGACGTTTGTTTGTCCCAAATTCTCCTATCATTTTGTTTCAATTCTGCATTTATTCCCTATAGTTCGAAACATGTTTTTGACGTTTTAAATTGACAATCACGTTTTCAGGACAAAAATTTAATAAAAATTCTTCATCCTATTTCTATTTTTAACTTCATTGCTGTAGTAACTTGTATTTATTTCCTCTTATTTCCTATAGCTCAAATTATGTTTTCGTCGTTTTAAATTGACAATCACGTTTTCGAGACAAAAATTTAATAAAAATTCGTCATCCTATTTATATTTATAGCTTCGTTACTGCAGTGACATGTAATTTATTCTCGTTGTCACTTCTCGTGTTTGACTTGTATCTTCTTCGTTTAAACAATTTAAATTTTTTACTTCCAAACCCTGTGAAATAATGACATTTCATAGTTCGTCATAATTCAACTACAATTACTCATAGTAATATTTGAACAGCTTAATAATAATATAAGTTAATAATTTTAACTTATATAATTTACATTTGTAAACAATTTGAAGACAATATATATGTGTTGGAGAGTTCTGATCTCCCGCTCCATGTTGCTAAACGTTTCTAGCAACATCTAGCATTTTTTGGCTATTCAAATAAAGACCTAACGGTGGATGTCACTTCCTTCCAAGCTAACTTAGAGAAAGCACATATTCTGAGACATTATCCAGTAAACAATAACCCATCCACTGTATTTAACAGCAATATCAATGGAAATACGAGCCTGCATAGTTGAAATGAAAGAGTGGTGTCGTTATTTGTGACATTAGGCGATTAGTCAGTTAACCATAAGCGAGTCACCATGCTCGACCATACAAAGTGTGACGACCATTATTCTCACCGATTCCGACTTCAAGGAGGTTCGAGGATCCTCTCTCAAATTCTCGGAAAACCTCCACTTCCTGTATACATAACTTTCCCACTTTCCAATATTATCTCGGTCTAAGACAGGGCCTACTAGGTAGCCTTATTGTTGGACTATTAGAATTGCAGCAGGCCCAGGACGAAATGCATCCCTTCCTTTTCCTTTCATCCTTTCTAGCACTACTGCCACACAGAGGATACCTGCGGCCAGCCAACAACAACAACAGTGGGGAAGGAGGACCTCCTACAAAATTATTATTATTATTAGATTATAA
>NW_016913082.1:0-2324 GCF_001483705.2 Eufriesea mexicana | reverse complement strand
CATCCATACATCCATACGTACATCTATACATCCATCCATCCATACACTGATCCATCCATCCAAGCATCGATTCATCCACCCACCCTTCCACCCACACTTCAGTCCATCCACACATCCATTCATCCACCCACACATCCATACGTCCACGCATTCGCACATCGATACATTCGTACATACATGCATCCATACATCGATACATTCATGCAACCATACATACGTAAATCCGTCGATCCATAAATCAATCCTTCCATTCATCCATCCATCCATACAGGTCGCCGTCCATACATCCATGCATCCATACATCCATACATGAATACATACTCGCATCCATACATTCATACATACAAGCATCCGTACAAACTTCCATTCGTCCGTCCATTCCTCCATCCAATCGTCTACCCACACGTCCATACATCCATGACACCGTACATCCATATATTCTTACATCCATACATTCATGCATCCATACATCAGTCCAACCGCACATCCATCCATCCATAAGTCCACCCTTAGATACATTCATCCATCCATACATCCACCCATCCATACGTCCATCGATCCATACATCCATCCATCCATACATCCATCCACCAATCCATCCATCCATCCATACATACATACATACATCAAAATATCCATCCATCCATACATACATCCATACACCCGTATATCCATAAATTCGTACATACATACGCCCACACATCCATACATCCATACCTCCATACATCCATACATACTTCAATACACACATCCGTACATACATCCATCCATAGACCCATCCATAAATCCATTCATCCACACGTCCATACATCCATACATCCATACATACATCCATACATACATCCATCAATCCATACCTCAATCCACCCATACATGCATCCATCCGTCCAACCATTGACCCATACATTCATCCATCCATACACCCATCTTTACATACATCCATCCATCCATACATCCACCGATACATACATCCATCGAACCATACATCCATCCATCCATAAATCCGTTCATCCACCAATCCTTAATTCATCTAATCATAGATCCATCCATCCATACATTCATACATCCATACATCCGTCCATCCGCACATCCATCCATCCATAAGTCCACCCTTCGATACATTCATCCATCCATACATCCACCCATCCATACGACCATCGATCCATACATCTATCCATCCATACATCCATCCACCTGTCCATCCATCCATCCATACATACGTACATACATCAATACATCCATCCATCCATACATACATCCATACACCCGTATATGCATAAATTCGTACATCCATACGCCCACACATCCATACATCCATACCTCCATACATGCCTAAATACATAAATTCTTACATTGATACATCCATACATGCATACATCCATACATACATACATCCATACAACCATAGATACATTCATCCATCCATACATCCACCCATCCATACGACCATCGATCCATACATCTATCCATCCATACATCCATCCACCTGTCCATCCATCCATCCATACATACGTACATACATCAATACATCCATCCATCCATACATACATCCATACACCCGCATATTTGTCCATCCATACCTCAATCCATCCATACATCCATCCATTCATACAACTACTCATCGATACATACATCCATTCATACATCCACCTTTCCATACATCCATCCATCCATACATCCACCCTTCCATACATACATCGTACCATACATCCATCCATCCATACTAGCACCCATTCATAGATCCATCGATCCATACATCTATCCATCCATATGTCCATCCATCCATACATCCATCCATTATTACGTCCATACATCCATACATCCATACATCCATAAATCCATACATCCATACATATATACATCCAGACATATATACATCCATACAAATATACATCCATCCATTCATACATCCATACATCCATCCATACATACAGCCATACCTTAATCCATTCATACATCCATTCTTCCGCACAACCATTCATCCGTACATCAGACCATCCATACCTCTATCCATCCATACGTACATCCATCCATACGGCCATCAATCCATACTTCCATCCATCCATACACACATCCTACCATACATCCATCCATCCATACATCAACCCATCCATACATCCATCGATCCATACATCTATCCATCCATACATCCATTCATACATACAATCTACATCCGCACATCCATACATCCATAAGTCCATTCATCCATAGCTCCGTCCATCCATACATCCATCAATCCATACATCCATACATATATACAACCATACATCCACCCATTCACACATCCAAACATTCATGCATACATACATCCAAAAATCCATCTA
>NW_016913081.1:0-1416 GCF_001483705.2 Eufriesea mexicana | reverse complement strand
GAACACAGAAGTCCACCGAATAGCAGAATAAAGCACAAAGGTCCTATCTACCCTGTCCTAACCGAACCGAACGTAACCCAACGAAATGTAATCTAACTCCACCTAACGGCCCTGGACCACTATTGCTGACCGCCGCAGAGCCATTCAGACTGCTCCAGAGCACAGTAGAGTGCAGAAACCCGCCGAATCTCAGTGTATAGCACAAAAGTCAAAGCTACCCTCTGCTAACCTAACCAATCGTAACATATGCAAACGCAACCTAACTCAACCTAACGTGCAGCGACCACTGTTGTTGGCCTCCACAGTGTCGAGCAGAGTACAGTAGCGCCAAGTAGGGTGGAGAAATCCACCGAATAGCAGTCTTTGCCAAGGAAGTCAGAGCGATCCAAACCTATCCCGAACGAACATAACATGACCAATCGTAACACAACAAAACCTGTCGTGGCACGATCACTATTGCTGGCCTCACTAGATTCGGGTAAGGTATAGTGCAGCGCAGGAGAGCACAGAAGACTGCCAAATAGCATTGTATACCAGAAAAGTCAAACATGTCCATACTTAACCAGACCTAAGCTAATCTAACCTAACGTGGAATAACTAAAGCTAGCGTAACGCGACCACTGTCGCTGGCTTCCCCAGAGACAAGCAGGACATACCAGAGTACAGTAGAGTGCAGGAATCCATTGAATAGTAGAGTACAGCATAAAAGTTATAGCTACCCAAACAAAACGTAGCCTAATCCAACTTAACCGAACGTAACCTGGCTAAGCATAACGTGCCGAGACCACTATTGCAACCCTAACCAGAGACAAGCAGGAAATGCTAGCGCACAGTAGAGCGCCAAAGTACGCCATACATCAGTGTACTGATGGAAAGATAAAGCTACCCAAATCAACATAGCCAAACCCAACCTAATCGCACGTAACATGACTCAGAGCTGAGTAGCCTGCCGAGACCTCCGCTGATGGTCTTTTCAGAGCCAAGCTGAGGGTATTAGAGCGCCCTAGGGCGCATGTATCCACCTAATAGCAGACTATATCACTAAAGTCAAGGCTATCCTCTCCTAACGTAGCCAGCGGTAACATAACAAAGCGTAACAAAACTCATCCTAACGTGCCGCGACCGCTATTGCTGGCCTCCCCTGAGTAAAGCGGGAAGGGTTAGTGAAGAGTAGAACGCAGAAATTCACAGAATCGCAGTGTATATCAGGAAAGTCATAGCTGCCCAGACGTAACCCAAACCAACAGCACATAATCAAACATAGCCTAACTTAACCTAACCTGCCGGGACAGCTAATGCTGCCCACAACAGAGCCGAGCAGGGCACACTAGAGCGGAGTAGGGCGCAGAAACGAAGCGAATAGCTGCGTTCAGCGGAATTTAAAACTACCCTGTCCAAGCTTAGCCAGATCCAACG
>NW_016913080.1:157879-212444 GCF_001483705.2 Eufriesea mexicana | reverse complement strand
CCCCCGGTGTGTGCACGGATTGGCACCCAGGACGACTAAGGTCGACGGACCCCCGTATTACTCAAAATTCCTCACCAGCCCGATGTTTTGCATATCAAAAAACTCCTCGAAGAGTGCTCTAAATAATAAGCTAGAAAAATCCAGTTTTTTTCAACCATCCGAATTTTGTCGACTCCTCCTACTGCAGGGTGTATATATTGTAGTGCCTGGTTCTGGCATAATTTTAGCCGTTCTTGGTCAATACTTTTCCCGCTCCTGGACAATACTTTTCCGCGTCGGTGGACTTTTGTGGCCTAGAAGAAAATCTTTTGACCGATTTCGTGATTTTGTATCAGGAGAACATAACATAAAAGAAGGTCTATCGCCGAGCCAGTTCTAAGAAATGATGTCATTTCCAATAATTCTCGGGAAATGCTTTTGTCGCTTCGGCGAGAAATTTTCGGTCTATTTTGCGACTTTGTATTAGGGTAACATAATATGATAAGAGGTCGCTCGTCCGGACAGTTCCAAGAAATGACGTCATTTCCCAGAATTCCCTCGACAATTCTTTTCCTGGTTTGCAGTAGATTTTTATTATTTTACTTACCTTATACTTACCTTATACTTACCTTACTTACCTTCCTTACCTTCCTTACGTACCTTCCCTTACTTGCGTTCCTTTCTTTACTTACAAGGAGAGTGCAAGTCTTTCGGGTCACCGATTTAGTTGAAATTTTGTAGGTTTGTAGATATCGTCAAGCAGTTTAAGCAAATTTATTATTATAGCGGCAGCTACTCAATAGCTTTTGAAACGTTTACGATTAAAGTTTTATTACTAGGTGAATTACAGATTTATTTTCAATAGTTTTTAATTGGAATTGTAGACTAATGGTGATAGTCGAAAATTTCTATGTTCGAGGACTGGGATTCGATTACGGTTCACAAGATGGTTTTCTCAATCTATTTTTTATTGCGCATTCATTTTTTGCCTATGAAAACATTGTAAATAAAAAATTGTAAATAAAATCTCTTAATAAAAAAATTTATTTTTTACCCTTTCTTAGGCAAGTATATATTTATAACTTAATAAGAATATTATGCAAGAAAAACACATTTTATAGCAACCCCTTATTTACTAGTAACTAATTATTAAATTAAACATTGTATGAGAATGTTGTCTATAATTCCAACTTTGCTGCGTAGCTATAAATGTTCACGAATTAATTACAAAAACTTGGAAATTCATTAATCTTCTGCTGCCGAATTGATTTATTAAGGTGTATAATTATTACCTAACCAGAAGCGGTATCTAGTTCGAATAAAAATTGTACTGCCTGCGATCAGCGCCATCTATGATTTGGGCTCAAAAATCAAGAAAGTAATAGGAACATAGAATAGGCAAGGAGGTCGTCGAAGAGCTCGTCACATGGTAGACAAGGACAGAGAGATGATAGAAAAGGATAAAATGGCTTCGACAGTGAAAAATTATTAATTACTCAATTTCTGTAAACAGTTTGTGAACTTTTATAATTTCATTGCAAAGCTGGAACTTCAGGCTACATTCCTATATAGTTTTCGTAAAGAATTTAGCTCTAAATTGTTAGTTATTAATTTTTGTTTGATGGCGTCTATGTTTTCGTAACGGCCACCATCACGATCTTCCGTAAAAATAATTAATACTCAACGGAACTAGAAGCAAAATGTGATCAAAAGTTAAGTGAGAAGATTCGCAAGGACATTGTTTTTATAATGAGTGCTTAAAGCTTCAAAAATTAATTGCGTAAGTGATAGTAATTAATGAAAAACCAATGGCGTCTTCGACAACAATTCAAACACTCCGAAGAATAATAATGAATAATAAATTAATTAGGGACAAATTTCTATGGAAAAATATATGTGAAAGGTCGTGAAGGATCTGGCTTTACGATGCAATTATAAAAGTTCATAAATTAATCACAGATATTGAGTAATTAGTGAATTTTCCACTGCCAATTTGATTTATTAAAATATATGCGGAGTACATACCCAGAGTTAGTAAACTTATATCAGAGCCATCTATGTTCTCGTTGCGGAACTCGAGCTTTGAGTCTAAAATCATAGATGGCTCTGATATAAGTTTACTAACTCTGGGTATGTACTCCGCATATATTTTAATAAATCAAATTGGCAGTGGAAAATTCACTAATTACTCAATTTCTGTGATTAATTTATCAACTTTTATAATTGCATCGTAAAGCCAGATCCTTCGCGAACTTTCACATATATTTTTCACTATAAATTTGTCCCTAATTAATTAATTATTAATAATTGTTCTGCGCGGTGTTTGAATTGTTGTCGAAGATTGTCGAAGACGCCATTATTTTCTCATTAATTACTATCCTTTATGCAATTAATTTATGAAACTTTATGCACTCGTTATGAGGACAATGTCCTTGCGAATCTTCTCATATAACTTTTGATCACATTTAGCTTCTAATTTCGTTGAGTATTAAATATTTCCACGGAAGAACGTGATGGCCGCCGTTACAAAATTATAGACGCCATAAAACAAAAATTAATAACTAACAATATACAGTTAAATTCTTTACGAAAATTATGTAAGAATGCAGCCTGAAGTTCCAGCTTTGCAATGAAGTTATAAAAGTTCACAAATTGTTTACTAAAATTGAGTAATTAATAATTTTTCTCTGCTGGAGCCATTCTATCCATTTCTATCCCCACTCTGTCCTTGTCGATCACGTGACCAGCTCTTCGACGACCTCCTTGCCTATTCTATATTCCTATTACTTTTCGAGCTTCGGGTCCAAAATCATAGATGGAGCAGGCAGTACAATTTTTCATTTTAATAGACGATAAAAATTTAACATCTTAACAAATCAATTTGGCAGTAGAAAATTAATGAATTTTCAAGCTTTTGTAATTAATTCATGAACATTTTTAGCTGCACAGCAAAGATGGAATTATAGGCAACATTCGTATGCAATGTTTAATTGAATAATTAATACTTACACGAGAGATAAGTTTTGTATTTCCTGTAGTAAATAAGATTGCTATAGAAAAATGTTTTTCTTGGATAATATTCTTATTATTTCGTAATAAATATATATTAGCATAAAAAAGCGTGAAAAATAAATCATTTTATTAAGAAATTTTATTTGCAATTTTTTCATAGACGAAAAATGAACACAAAATTACAAATAGATTAATAAAACTACCAACTATGGGGACGGGGAATCGAACCACGGTCCTTCGGCACAGGAATTTTCGACTATCATTTATAACTTATAAAATGCTGCAAATAAATGCATAATTATAGAAGTAATAAAAGTTTAATTGTAAATATCTCAAAAACTATTGAGTAGTTGCCGCTATAATTATATATTATCTTAAACTGCATGACGACATCTACAAATCTGCAAAGTTTCAACTAAATCGGTGATCCGAAGGACTTGCACTCTCCTTCTTAGTTCGACGAAATCCGGGCCCAAACGGTAGGCATGAACGCGTGGGACACAGACCAGACTGGTGCTAGAAAATAGTCACTATAGTTGGTTTTATGCGACACTACTGTCGTGGAAGTAAACTCTAATCCTTTTTCCTTTTATACATGTAATAATTATATCATATTTTAGAATTGACGACAGTTTTAAAACTGTATTTATAAAAATATTCTGTTCACGAGTCTGGCTCGTGGTATTCATGTTTGGGCTAAAATCTTTATCACGAGTCAGACTCGTCAAAATATGAAAAGGGGTTAAGACTGGGTCTGCTAGGTAGCCTTACTGTTAAGTCCACTACTAGGCCTGGGGCGAAACGCACCCCTTTTGCTTTCATCCCTTCCAGTACCACGCCATACCAAGGACACTGTTGACTTCGGTAACAGTAGGGGTGGACCCCCACACCAATAATTTTCGCAACGTAGTATGCATTATATATTCTTGTACTCTTTTTGTGAAAAGGAGGAATAATTAGGACGATGTGAATCGCAGTAAATAATAGTAATAACGAATAGTCTGATGCTTCCTTCATCATTTTTGCAAACCTTACCAATTTTATACATCTCGCAATGCAAATCGGTATTTTAGGTTACAAATGTTTCTGAAAATTGTCAATACTGTGTTTCGCGAGATTAATTCTCTTTTCGAACTTATTATATTTCCAATGCAACTGTACTTCGACTGGTATGAAAGGAATACGAGGAATACGAAGCACGTCTGAAGTCTCGGAAGAATCTATATCGTTGGTTTGCGATCTTTTTCTCTTGATTCACGATCACCAGAGGAGTTTATCGAGTCGTTATCAAGAGGAAATTCCTTCTTCGAGAAGAAACTAAAGGAAAAGGGCTGAAGGGACGACAGCCGTGGCGAGCTTTTCGGTAAAGCCAACTACGGTGTCGAATATCCCGATCCTGGTTACGAAAAACTTTCCAGGAAATCGTATTAATCTTACTTATCCCGTGGCTCCTAGTTGTAGTTTATCTCGTGCGGGTTCATCGGTCATGCGGTTGCCGATCGATCCCATGATAGCTACTGCGATAACAAATCTCTGTCGAACACTGGCAATCCCAAATTGCATTATCTCACACAATAAGAGTGTTTAATTGAATTAATTTTAACCAATCTAGCATGAGACTGGAATATTCGGCTGAATTTTCCGACAAATTTTCCGTTGCTAAAATATTAAGAAATTAGTGCAGCAAATTTTCTATCTGATGATTATCAGAGAATAATTTTTATTAATTAGTTTTAAGTATCCAATTACCTTCCGTTATATTTTTCTTCGATTATAATTTTCTTTCATTACCCTGATCCAAATTTTAAACTCTGATTTCGACCATGCACTCTATATATCGACTAATCAGTCGCATCAGATTACTTTACCATCTTGAATTAAATTTTTCTCCATCTATTTTCCAAATTTTTCTATATTTATCGAGATTCTGGACGATGCAATGAAAGGAGAGAAACTTAAAGAAAATAGACAAGAAAAATTGTTAAAGAACTGATCACATATGTATCAAAAGTGACCAAGATGACAACACCAAATACCGAATTTTGAATGGATATTTATCTATATTATCTAATATCATCTAATCCTCCCGAACTGAATTTTTCTTCAGCTCCAGTTCCTCCTATTTCATCCCCTGCACCCGAATTCTATACATCAACCCTCGCACCCCAGGCACCAGCCAAATCTCCATCGCGCGATTCATAAATCCACTCATACCCATATTCCATTTAAAAGCTCCTTACTCTCTAAATACCCCTTGAATATCGCCGTTTCCTCAAGAGCCTCTCGCTCACCTATCGCAGCTCCTCTTGCACTTGTTTGTCGCGAATCACCCCGTTGGTGCGCGATATTCGTCGTAAAAAGCCTAAAGAGCGCGTTGAGTCCGTCAAGGAGCTGATGAAACAACGTGGAAACGAACGATTTCCTCGAAAACGTTGCTCGTTGCCTGCTGCTTGGTCGAAACGAAACAAAGCGATTCGTCGTAAAACCTCGCAGCGTAGGAGGGTGCAAGGGGTTGCGAAGGAGTCCCATCCGACACGGAGAATAGCTCGCATGATTCGAGCGTTGTAAAAGCGCGCTGGTAAAGGCGTGCTGATAAAAGCCCGACCATAAAATTGTTCTCCGCACAATAAACTGTTGCAACGATGTTCGGGACAAGGTAGCAGAATTTTCCGGGCATCGAAGTCGCTGCACCCTTGGTTGGGAAAAAACGCCAACTCGGTCATATGGGATCGTAACCGCGACGAATAAATTGCCACAACTGCGAGAATATGAAAACCGTGCCGCTTTTCTATGGTTTCCCGCTTCGATAAAGGCGAATGGGAAAAAGGGCGCATCGGGACGGGTAACTTCGTTTGCTTCCCTCGAAATTATTTCCATGCGACGTTATTTCTTGCAAATAATTTTCTCCGTGGGACGATGTCGAACGAATAGCTTCATGGTGGACTTAAAGGTGCAGGGCCGATTTTTCATAAGGGAGATGCATTTTGATGAATGATTAGTTGATCTAATAGTAAATTAATTGTCTAGGAAAATTGTTCTTGTGCAAAAGGAGAATTAATATTCGTGACGAGTGCTAAGAAGGAAATCTGCAATCAAAATTTGCTCTTCTTCTAGAAAAATAACTCGAATGCTTCATATCTGTATTTTAATAATCACGAGACACGACTTTTTGAGTCAAGTACCAGGTATTTGTATCAATAATTTAATTTCTAATTAGTCTCTGTATTTTTGAAAATTATCTAGTACCTATAAAATTGCTTTTGCAATGCAGAGTTCTTCGAGATTATATTAACAGTATTTTCGAGTGCATTTTGATATATTTTTGTGAAATGAAATTGACACCCAAAAATTAGGAAAAGTTGGATGAAAGACCACAGTAGAATAATGGGCCAAGAAATATAGAAATTTCAATAATTGAGAAATCCTTATAGTTGAAACGATATTTTGTAATCGTCCTTATAATTTAATATTATTTAATATCTATAAAATTGCTTTGCAAATGCAAAAATTTTTAGAGATCATATTAACAGTACCTTCGTGTGCCTTATGATATATTTTCTTGAAATTAAATTGGAACTCAAAAATTAGTAAAAGTCAAATAAAAGACCACAAAGAAATAATTGGCAAGGAAATATAAAGATTCAAATAATCGAAAAATCCTTATAGACCTTATCTTTAAAAATTATCTAACCTAAAATTGTTTCACCCCAAAATTAATTAGGTGACCAATTTAACAGGCAATCAGGCATAGATATCCAAATAACTATAAAATTCCTTTTTAAATCGAAACGACGATTAACCACATCATCGTGAAGCCACAATAAGAATCGAAGTTCCAGCTCTATTCTCCATTGCAATTAAACGTCACGAAAAACGAAAGAAAAAGGCACCTGGTCGCGAAGGGTGCTCGCGGGGAGGGAAAAGGTGCAAGACACGATAAAAAACACAAACGACGACGGGAGAGTGGACAGAGCTTTGTACGAAAGAATAAAATAAAACTCGGAAAGCCTCTCGACCTGCCCATAGACGTTTTTCATAACGAGGAATAATAGTTGTTCGCGCAGGGGATGAAACAAAACGAGCTGCACGCGGGAACGCCTCGGACACAAAGCACGCGCTTCGAACTCGCCAGAAAACAATAATCCACTTATGTCAGTTCACCGTGCGGGAAAACGAGTTACGACGAACGGCCGAGCGCCCGAAACTTTTTAATATCGTTAACGTATGTTGTCAGCCGTGCCGCATATTTATGAGAACCCGCGGTTCGTTATTTAACCCACCGGCAGCCACGGCCAACGTCTAATCTGCCCTGTATTAACGAGTTTCTCGCGGTTCGACAACGACCATGCTCCAATAGTGTCGGGGAGAAGACAAATAAATTTGCAAATTCCAAGTTCTGCGATGGGAAATAGACGATTGGTCGCTTCTCAACTTCTCAACTCCTCAATGCTGGTACACTTATTGCATACGGATTCTGGATTCCACATATGTTACCGATGTTGACTTAAACATTGGTATGATATATCGAATAATCAAAATGGAGATATTGAACAATTTTTATGTATTTTTTTTTTCATTTTTGGTATGAAAAATTAAAATAAATTCAGCTTTATCGATATTTAATGGTTCCCCATGGGGTTCACAGGAGTGAATAAATTTTAAAGATACAAAATAGAAAAACGCAGAAGATGTAAATACAGTTAGGCTTGGACTGATAAACCGAATGGATAATAATTATATTGTTATAGCTACTGGGGGGTGGAGATGGGGTGACGGTGGGGGTTGGGTATTTACGAGAGGTTAAATAGTGAAAATGGAAATATTGACAAATTTTAGGAAATTCTTCTTTTTTGTATGGGATATTACAGTCTTTATTTTTTCATAGATCATAATCGAATAGGACAGGCTGACTGAAAGGATAGTGTTTCGTTGATTATTCATTGGTTCATGTATTATAAGCTATTAATTTGCGTTGAATCGAAAAATAGAAATATATTTTAAATATAAGAGGTTCATTATTAATTAAACAATTTGGTACTAAAATTTTTATTCATTCGACCCTGTAATATAAATAGTTCATATATTAGGTGAAGTAAACAGAAATTCATTATTTTTGCATGAAATTGAATGCAAAAATAATGGATTTCTTCTTAATATACCTAATATAATGAAAGACGAAGTAAGTTAACAATGTTAGCCACCACCTGAATATCTCAGTATTTGTATTTACAAAAAGAAATTCATTATTTTTGCATTCAATTTCATGCAAAAATAATGGATTTCTTTTTACTTCGCTTAATATAAAAATTAGCGAAGCATTATGCACAGTTGAAGCATGTAATGAATCTGTACTACCTGTATTACTGTTGAGCACAGGGAAGTATAGCAACTGATATACAAAGTGTCTATATATTTTCTCATTTTCGACAGAAGATTTAACTCCGACATCAATTTTATTAAAAAAGAAAAATTATGATAGAATGAAAATGGAATATTCTGGTAATATATATAAAATAAAATATAAAATATCCATCCAATATAGCTTCTCCATCGATCTTAAATTGATTTAATAAAATGGCGACATTGTCTCTATCAACAGCCGGTGTCAACACTGATTACACCTATATATTTATCATTTATTATTTAATAACCGTATTGATATTAGTAAAAAGATCTAATAACAGTATTATATTTTGCTCTAAACTCTAAGTACATATCGAATCAGTCGTTGAAGAGTTAATTAGCGAAAACTTTTCAAAAATGCGACGCGTTAATCATCTCGTTTGGCCATTTCAGAGCTGACGGAGACCCCGAAGATGCTTGAGCTTGCAGAAGGTGTAAAGAGTACTTATCATTATTATCAAAGTGGTTCCCGGGTTTGTAAATACCGCGCGGCAGATGAAGGAATTTTAACAGGCCCCGGAATTATTAAAGTCACCCTGTTTGCATTTCAAATTACGTTCAAATAACACGACTGCGGGGCATACCCGCGCGCGTCAGAGTACGTCGGATTAAAACCGAGGACCATGTGTTCCCGTGAAGTTTCGACGGTGAATCGTTGCAGGCTTTGTAACTAACCGTACTCGTGTTCGGATTAATTTGCGAGCGAATGGGAAATGGCGGATCGCGATGGCTATTGTTCTTTCCTAGGCACGTGTACTCGGCGAACACCTTGTAGGACGTGCAGCTATTTCTGACCTTAATTATGTTGAAATGGTAATTAAGCTGCCTGCACCGCGACGCGATTCGAATTGAGATTTATCGCGCGTTTTATCCGTTTAATAGAATTTTCTGATTACAAATGGAGGTAATTTTTCGCCGACCGTAATTATGGTATTTCTGTGGCACACACCGTGGTTACGGGTGAAAACAGGTCGGCTGCATTTTTTCTGATAAATGTACTTGAAAATGATGCACATTTCGCGAGAAACAGTGCTTGCGCGTAATATTTATTTTGGAATAAAAAGTAGGGCGGTTTTTGGGAAACAAAAGGAGCATCGGTGGCTTTCGTTTCATTGCTCGACCCTCGACTGTCAGGTGCCATCGAGTCACAGGTGACTATGACAATTCTTGTCAGATTAGATAAATTTTATTCGCATTTCGCGCATAAAAATAATCACCTCCTTTACAATTCGGAGATAAAATATCAAAAATTATTGAAAAATTGGAACTATATTTTTGTAGAAATAAATTATTATAAAATTGAGAAACACGCGTTCAATTGTTAGATTCTCGCAGCGACCAATGCGTGCATAATTAGGTTAATTACGTATTTCATTGTATACAAATTTCCAATGCTTCGTAGCTTTATAAAATATTTAGCATCGTTGCGTTTATTCCCATTTCGAGTTTCACTTTGAGCACGGACTTCATTTGCTTTCATTCAAAGGCGAGCGAATTTTTGCCTTTGAGCGAAGATAAACCAGCACCACGGCCATTTTATATAAATTAAGATAGAAATCTTGCCGGGATGGAAGTTAGAAGCCGAGGGAAATGAATTTCGAGCGTTCGTTGCTCGAAAAATCATGTCACAAAGAGCTTGCCTCGCTCCGTTTCGCTGGTCAATTTTATCTTCCTCATTATTCCTACGATTTTTATACCAGTCTCCCGGTCTACCTTTTCCCGGGGTTGTATCTCCCAGGATTTTGTTTCCCCCGAAAGCTGTTTCTGCGATCTAAACGAAGTCTGTCCATCAACCCGCTTTTATCTCCCTTTATTAATTTATCTCGCCGATCGTTCGTCACTTGCAATTTTTCTTCTCTCAACAATCGCGCACTAGTCGTGAAAATGTATCGAGCTCATTGCTAATTACGATTCACTGACTTTTTAATTTCGTTTAAATCGTGCGAAACGAACTCTATTAGATTGGACTCGGTTCGATCGACGAGAACGGTTCTCTAATTATTGACACGTTGACTGTCATGGTGGTCACCAATGTCCGACGATAATTTTTTAAATTTATACTTATTTATAAATAGAGAACTCTGGATTAAAAACATTAATAATTTCCACCATTTCCTTTTTTCTTTGCTATATTAATAATTCGTCATTATATTCCAAGAACAATGAAAACTTTGTCGTGACCCCCTGAGCGTACCACATAAGAGGTGGATGGCAGTGAAAGCGTTAATATTCGCGAATCGAAGATTGTTTCTGTTAATAATTACTATAACAAGGTCTTGCAGATTTCTGCGTATCTGTAAGCGATCTTCACAACAGATGACGAACAGAGTTCCCGATTGTTTACGTTTAAAACACTTGGGATTGTGGATGCCGGGGCTTTATTGGGGTACGATGATCGAAGTATTCCTGTCGGGGAACACGTCGTCAGGTCTACAGGACCCCTTAAGATTTGGCGCCAAATGAGACGTAGGAGGTCGGGGCCAGACTACGTGAGATGACTTCGCGCAACCCCTACTTTCCCCGTCGAAAAATCGAGGGTGTCGCGATCACCCCTCGGGAGGGGTCCCCGTGAAGGTGACCCTTCGGAGGACCTCGTCCGGAAGGCGGAGTCTCCTTCACCACTGACCTTGGCGTGGAGGGAGCTTTCTCCCCCTTTGGGGAGACGCTTGCCTTCCGGATGGGCTTGACACCTTAAATGCCATGCCGGTTCTCAGGGACCGGCGCTAGACTTCCCATTGGGGCCCGGCCTATCTAGGGACCAAAAAGTGGTAACTTTTGGTGTCAAACTCTTCGCCATCTTTGCACCTAACGTTTGAGAATTCCTGTTATAATAATTAGTACAATATTTCCGAGTCTTAGGAACACTTCGCCCTCCACCGGTGGTCCAGTTGACGGCCTAAATCTGGGCCTGAACGGAACGCAATCAAAACGGGCTAGATACTTAACCTATTAAAATCGACATCGTGAAATTGTGATAATTCCTAAGAATTTTCATACGTGATTCATCGAAACGATTCGTCGGTTCGTTCTCAAGGACGAATTCCTATTTTCGCGATGTCGCGAAATAAGCGTGCCGTTTTTAACAAGCAGGATCATTAAGGTTTCCTAATTGCTACGGATGTCCGGAGCTCTGCCTCGGTAAATTACTCGGCTTCTTTCTTCCGTTCCAGCGAGTCGACACAAGAAGAATCGCGGATCGCCGGAATTCCACTGCGATTCCTTGAACGCCTCCGCCGCGGCCATCCGAGGAGAAATTCGGTTTGTTGTCGGAAGCTGAAGCGTGCAAACAGACGCGTTTCAAGTGGATACATTTCGCGCGATCCACGTCTTTTCTTTAGCACCGGGGTTCAGCTGGGAACGGGTTTATGGACGCGAAAGGGGATTTCGCGAAGGGTGCGAGGCGGAAGATCCTGGCGTCGAGAATATCTGCATGTTCGTGAAGCGCGGTTGTTTGTTTCGTCGGTGTTTGTTTTATGCTCGCTGTACGCGCGACACTTTTATTACTTTTGTTGAATGTAATGGACATTTTTATTAATTTTGCTTCTTCTTTGTTGCAGGTAAGTCGAGAAATTCGTGCAGTCGGAGCGAGTTGGGATTTTCTCATCGCATCCTAGGTATTTATGATCGAAGTTCATCAATGCTAAATATACCGATATTTTACACACACCTATTTTTACCATAGGGGGTCAAATGACCCTTCGTGGTATATAAGGCATGCGAAGAATTTTTCTTGGTAAAAAGTAAATTAGCAGAAGAGCGAGAAATTTTACAATCAGAAATAGCAACGAATGTACGATTTATAAAGTAAATTTTCAAAGGGGTCATTTGATTCTGCTTGGTACGTTTAGTGTTAAAAAGGCGGATGATAGTGATATGTGAAATTTTATTCGATAGTATCGGGTGGCAGAATGTTTTTCTGTTTTATTGAGGAGTTCTTCGTGAATATAATTAATGATTCTATTAACTTCTCGAAATTCTTCGTTTTCTTAAATTTGAAGGAATTATCGGTAGCATGTATAATCAATGAATCTATAATCCATGCTTTCCATATGAACTAGAAAATAATTACAGTATCTCGAGGTAATATTCAGTTTCATCTTTTTCAATTTCACATTAAACCAAAAATTTGTTCGCATGTGTGATAACGAATTGAAATTGCCATTTAATATCGGTACAATGATGTACCATATATAATACATGTACTGATACATACGTATATAATTTGTTCCCCGTGAATTTGACGGAAGGGTTGCTCCAATTATACGATAGTAACAGATTTAGTTAACTTATATTAAGACTGTTAATATAATATATAATTGTTTTTAAATTAAACTAATCGTTAAAAAAAAGGCACGTGGTTTGCTTTACCTGTCAATTTGACAGGTGTCCTTAGAAATAGGTATACAGATAGTGTCCGTAAACCTAGTGTTAAATCACCAAATCCACCATCATGAATCACCAAAATATTTCATTAAACTCTCACCTTTCCAAAAGTCACCAATCTTCCACTGAAATATACAAGGTGGACTATTAATCGTAACTACTATTGTGCTCGCTTCCAGCAAATTTATTTTTGCCGTCTTCAGAACTTAAATCATAGAGCAAGGTGTTAATTCTTCCATTCTACCACTCTACTATTTGCGACAAGGTAATTCTTCGTTATCTCTTCGACACGGAAACTACCCAAAATAATTAAACACAATCGACATGACAACTCGTTGCATAATCCACTCAGTACTTCCTTCCATCCAAACTCAGGCGTCGCCATTTGCGACAAAGTAATTCCTCATTGTCTCTCCGACACACAATCTCCTCAAAATAATTAAACACAATCGACATGACAACTCGTTGCATGATCCACTCGGTATTTCCTTTCATCCAAACTCGAGCTTCATCCTCGGCTTTCATCGACGCCCAAAATCAACGTGTCTCGCGTCACAGAATAATCCTGCTGGTAACTCAGAGAAGCGTCTCCCTCTCTCTTAAACCTTTCAAACAGCAGTCGTAAACAGCGTATCAGATGGATGAACCGGCGCGGAACGAAGGGCTGCACCCGAGCCGGCGAGATAGCCTGTATTGTTTTTAAATCCGCGCGCACACGCGCGGTTCTAACGCCTGGTGAATCGAGGGCAAAGTATGCGGGCCGTGGCATGCGATGGAGCAGAAATAGCACTCGCTTATCGATGCTTACGCACACGGTGCGTTCGCATAGCTGCAGCTTCTTCTTCCTTTCCGCCTCACTCCCATGGACAATAAAGCGCGCAGGGGATGAAACGCGAGCGCGGATTTGCGGTATGCCGATCGTCTTACAAGGTGTTTGCGCATCGAGGGGAATATCGAGCTGCTCGTTGGTACTTCCGCAATTATCATTCGACTCGCTCCTCGCCGAGAGGATTCTTCACGCTCGACGACGATTGTATTTTCAGGGGAATGAGTCGAGCGGAGGGTATTCGGACCAGGTTTATTGTCGGTGATTAATCGATTTATCGATCCTTTTTATTTAATATCAACTGCCGTTGAGGGGAAATTATTTTTCTTGCGACTGGTGGTTGGAGATTGATATGGGATTAAAATGTATATTTAATTTATTATAAGGGAATTTTAAAATCGTGTCTTTTATTTCATCTGAAAAATAGTTACATGTAGGAGATATTGTTGGTTAATTGATTAATTGATTTCTTTTATTTAATATTAGCTGTTCTAGATGAGAAATTATTTTTCTTGCGAATCGTAGCTGGAGATTGGTATGGGATTATTTATTCTTAACTTATTATAAGGGTATTTTAAAATCCTGTCTTTTATTTCGTCTGAAAAATAGTTACGCGTGGAAGATATTGGTGATTAATTGATTCATTGATTTCTTTTATTTAATATTAGCTGTCGTTGATAAAAAATTTTTCTTGCGATTGATGGTTGGAGATTGATATGGGATTAAAATGTATTTTTAATTTATTATAAGGGAATTTTAAAATCGTGTCCTTTATTTCATCTGAAAAACAGTTACACGTGGGAGATATTGTTGGTTAATTGATTAATTGATTTCTTTTATTCAATATTAGCTGTTCTAGATGAGAAATTATTTTTCTTGTAAGTCGTAGCTGGAGATTGGTATGGGATTATTTATTCTTAATTTATTGTAAGGGTGTTTTAAAATCGTGTCTTTTATTTCGTCTGAAAAATAGTTACGCGTGGAAGATATTGGTGATTAATTGATTCATTGATTTCTTTTATTTAATATTAGCTGTCGTTGATAAAAAATTTTTCTTGCGAATCGTGGTTGGAGATTAGTATGGAATTAAAATATATTTTTAATTTATTATGGGTGTATTTGAAAATCGTATTTTTTTATCTCATCTACAGTGAAATTATGTATGAACGATCCTGTAGATTAATTGCCTTATTGATTTCTTTTATTTAATATTGGTTGTTAAAAATTTATTTTTCATACGAATTGTGACTGAAGATTTCTGATATAGGATTCCAATATTTTCTAAATTTTTTAAAATAATTTAAAAATATCTTTTCTTATTCTCCAAAATGTAAATTTGGATAGCATGTCCTGTTAATTAATTAATTAGTAAATTTTCCTTTATATTAAAATTTGTGTAATTAAAAATTTTCAATGCAATCTTATATTATCCCTTACTTATGTAAAATTAATCACGAATACAACACGTACCTTAAAATATATATTTCTATTCATCACAGAAGTACATAGTGGTTATGTTGAAACTTGCTCTTTTTCAAAGTGTTTTTCGTCCCAGGCAAGAGAAGTTATCGACTTCGAAACTGTTAAGCTTTATCTGAGTTTCAGATGTCGTAGTTTCTCTGCAGGTAATATTGTTTCCTATTTCCACCCAACGAGGGAGAATTTGCGAATAAAAGTAGACCATGTTTCCATTTGTACTCTGAGAAATAGAATACTTCTCTTCCTTCCTTCTCCCTTTGAATTCGCGTCGACTTTTAAACTCGTGTTCACCTCGTTCTTCGAATTCCCCAGAATTCCCAAGTATAGAATAACAAGCGAACAATCGCTCGAACATCGGCACAGTTCGACAATTAATATCGCAAAGTTTCCAAGCGCTCCCGTTAAAGCGGAAATTTTCATTTTCAGGCAGAATTTGTTAGAAGACGTTAAAACGATCGCGTCGAAGAAACGGTTTAACAAACTCGTTCACGTAGGAAGAACGGAAAAAAATACGTGGAAGAATAGAACACTATCACATCTCGCGATCTTCTGCTTTGAGCCTACGAAAATTTCATTACTCACGCTTCGTTTGAATGTTTGATTGTCCGCTTGGAAGAGACTTAGCGCAGCTGCTTCAAAGCGGCTACCGCCTACACGCGGAGCCCGATCTTCCTTTCAAATTGCATGCTAATTGTCCCTGTCTGAGGAACTTGCTGAATTTGCAAGGTGATTAAAGCAAACTTCGATCGTGTTTGTCGCAACGACAGCGCCTCGAGTAACTCGTGTACGTAATCGCGTTTGAAAGTTGCATGTAATTCGTTGAAATACTGGAATGACTGTCACGATATCCACCATCGCAATTTGTCTCTTTAATCGCTTTCGTATGAAATCAAATTTTTCCCGTTTTACAAGTATTTACGATTTTTATCATTTACTTGTATTTTTAATTAATAAAGTTGTTGGATGACTGACGATTCATTGGCCCTTAGTCACTAGAAGGACCTGGTTGATAAACGCAGACCAATTTCAGGGTCCAAAAACAATTGACTCATTCCCACTTTCACTAAGAGCCAATGGTCATCTTCGCTCCACCAAAAACTAACATTATATAAACACCCACAAAATTTGCGAAAGATCAGTTGCAGTTTGTGAGTCAGTTCAGTCAGTTCCAGTTCCAGTTCCAGTTACAGTCTTAGTTTTTTCCTCTCCGCCGACTTGTATTTTTCCAACGTAGCCTTGCTGCTAGAATCCGTGTTGTACATTGAAATCCGGGTTCCAACAAAGCATTGGCTAGCGGATCAAATAAAATTTATTGCATTTATGGACACTTGATTTCTCCATTTCTGTATCTATTTATAATCCCCATGGAAAAATTGGCGGAAACGTAGTAATGAATTTTTAAAAACCTCTTCTGTGTTATTCCGTGTAATATATTTTTCCAAGTTTCTCAGAGATGAGAATGTCTAAAATAATTCCACCATTGCGATTTAATTTCCAACGCGGTCAGTATTTTTCTCCATTTCTGGATCCACCAACTCGAGTTCCCTGATCCTCGAAACCGATCCACGAAATCCGTGCACTCAGCATAGCGCTGCGAATTCCTGCAACCGCAAACGGTAGAGCATGTAACAAGACGAAAATGGAAATACAAGAAGCACTTCGACCCGCAAATATCGACCGGAGTCGACCACCCCGGTGAACGAGCTCGTCTGTGTGCGTACGAGAAAGAGTCGCGAGCCTCGACGATGACGAAGCCGGCCCGAAGGGTGCATTTTTCCTTGACAGAGCTGTCCTCGAATACGACGAGACCGAATGGCTGTGGCCGAGAAACGCGTTCCGTCGAACCGATTATTTCCGTCCCGTTAAAAAGACCTTGCCGACCGCCGTGCAACAGGGAACTCGAGAGTATGCAAACGAGAACACGAGAACGTGGAGACAGCTCCCATGGTGAAACGCGAGGACGCGAGGCACCAGGTGTCACGTTGCTCGCTCCACCCTTTGGGTCCCCGAATTTTCTCCGATCTTTCGTGCCCGGGCACTTGATCGAGAGAGACCAAGGGACTCGCCGAGGTGCGCGTTCCGATGGAAACGCGAAACGAAAAATGCGAGACGAAACGCCGGGGCGGGGGTCAGGATTTATGGAAATTGAGAATCGCTCGAGGGTAAGCGGCGTAACATTGAGAATGGTAACAACGGGGTGGAGTTAATTGGGTTATGAGGCAGGTTATGGGACGGAGGGTGATTTTATGGCGTATGTTTTATTGCGTGCCGCAACGAGGGTGAGGGTTGGGAAACTGTGGCTCAACGAGGTATTTTGTAACTGGCTGATGATGTAGGTCGGGTCCGTTTTAAATGAATTACGACGCGAATATTGCAGCTGCGGATTGAACGGAATGGCGTGTGTAATAATGTGAATCGATGGAATGGGTTTTGAATTATTAGGGTGAATTATGGCTTTGTAAATTCTCAGGTAAGAATACGGATTTCTACTTCCAGGACTGTTTTATTAAATGTTATTAAGGTATGTTTTAATTATGTATTAATATTGATTATGTATACTGTTAGATGATTAATAATGGTTCACTCGTACAAGGAGAGTGCAAGACCTTCGGATTATCGATTTAGTTGAAATTTAGCAGGTTCGTGGATTTCGTCATGCAGTTCAAGAAAATATATCATTATAGGAGCAACTATGTTAGTGGTGGATGAAATATCAGTAATAATAAGAACAATTCTTTATTTAATTACAGAAAATTATCAAACATATTAAGTATAAATCTAATTAATTTTTCGCAATCACATACTCATATCGCCTATTTTCATTGTTATAATTCAATTGCAACTGAACTATGCCCAATCTCTCTGGTTTGTTCTTTCTATTTTCATACATTACATGAACATACACAATTCACAAAATACCTCGATCATTACACTTTATCAGAATAATTACACTGAATTCATTAGATATTGGCATCCCATGCATACTTGTCCCACTCATCCTATTCTTACAGACATTGCTCCTTTGTTATATCGACACATATATATTCAAAATCTGTGTTAACCATTACCACAAACAACTCAATAGTTTTTGAGATAGTCACAGACTTGGCTGATAAAGGCAGGCCAACGTCAGAGTTCAAAACATTTTACTCATTCCTATAAAATAATCATTTTCCACCAAAAATAAGAATATATAAGCATCTCCAAAAATTGTACAGGAGTAGTTTTTATTCTTCTTCGTCGATTCATAGTTACTATATTTTCGAACATAACCTCGTTATGGAACTCGTATTGTCTATAGAAGCCTTCAGAAATTTATTAAATAAATTAATCAGTCTATAAGGTACTTCATCCAGGTTCCAACAATACTTCTTCATTTTCATTGTATTTATGTATATTATATTTATCTTGGAAATATAAATATAGTAGATGTTCCTCTCCTGTCGTAAATATTTATTAAACAGGTTATCAAAATATCGCGTAAATGAGAAAATAATCCATATTTAAATAAATTACATTAACCTTGGTATCAAATAATATCCCTTGCGTGTCAAAGTATATATTGATATTCCAGATGTGTCATTTGCCAAGGGATTACGTATCTTCGTTATTAACAAATTTACTTTAATTTAAAAATCGCATAAATTGTTCTTTTTTATTATGCATAGTACAGGTAAAACGGGAAATGAAACTCGACGTGTTTTCCCTTGTGGTCTCTAGACGCCATTGGCGTCAAATATCGTAATTAATCACCTACCGTGAAGGAATAATTAAATATTCAAAAGTCATCAATTTTCATCTTGATGCATCGTTATCGTACTCGATACCGAATCTCGAAATGACATAACAGTTGCACGATCTTCTATATTCTCTTTCACTTGCTAATATGTGCTTCATAGTACTTCTCTTTTATGCAGAATCCGTTCCCGAAGTGATTCGCATATTCTGCAGCGGTACATTCTACGCGGTACACATTTTTGCAAAATATTAAGGAAATTTGCATCGCGCGATTCTTCGATATTTCAAGCGAAAATACGTTCTCGGAGAGGAGCATCACGTGGTACCTTTGACTTCGTTCCCGCGTCGGATGGAACAGCGTCGCGACGTCGCAAGCCATCGTGCGAAATTTTGGATAAATTTAAATTTCAGATACGAAGCGCGGTAATTCGATTGAAATTTCGTAAGATTCGGGTCACGCAGGTACACAGAGCCGAGTAGGAGAGGGATGATGGAAAGGTCGCCTGGTTTATTTTACGTCGTGGTGCAGTGTTACCGTGTGTACTCCCTTAAGTTTTATCCAGGTCTTCGTGGAAACACGACAGAGCATCCTCGAGAATTTTCGAGCCACGGTAATTCCATTGAAATTTTTCTCTTTTCCCTCGTGTTTTCTTTCCTCTGGACTCGGCTCGCTCCGCTCCGTGGCGAGGTAACGCCGTTTGAATTTCCCGGAGTTTTTCGCGAATTAAACATTGCTCGGGTTTTATTGATCTTGATCGGCTGGAAATCGAATAACCTGTTGGAACGATTGGAAAAACCGATTCGCTGCGTTGCAACGTGTATCTGTGCGGTTTTAATTATTTCTCTTTGCACCAAACGCGGCCGGATAAGCCCCGGTTTTTCATTAAATGTGAAAGAATTTCAAGAATTCAAAGGGACTGAGTAGCGTTAATGGCAAGTGAGCAAATATTATATTCGTTAAAATTTAACAATCGATAACGAACATTAACGCTAGATTTGCGGATGTTGATTATATATCTATTTTTACCTAAGCGAGTCAATTTAACTCATAGAAAAATGAAGTTTTCTGCAAAGAAAATAATTCCAAATCAATTTAAATGAAGGATTTATCATTGAAAATTCATTGAAAACATTTTCTACATATAAACTCTGTTTCTGAAATACATTTTTCGCAAACATTTCTGTTACGTTTAGCATAAAGGCTCTTACTATAAGTTTGCTGTTTAACAATTATATACAGGGTGTCCCAAAAAAATGTATACACACTTTGCGTGATTATAAAAACAGTATATATTTTACTGTTTAATTAAACCGTATTTGCAGTTCCAGTATGTTTAATAATTCCAGAATAACTTTTATATCTTTTCAATTATTATATTTTTATGTTTTGAACTTAGTAGCAAAACCTTTGTTATTAGGCTTGCTTTTATAAATGGAAGCCGCAAGTCGCCCAAGTTTGATGTAAGCTATAAATTCCACGTGTTATGCGATTAACTGTTAAATCATTTTACGAGTCAAATTGGCTCGCAACCGTAAAAATTTGAGTCTGCGGGGAAGAAGAATCAATATTTACATATATTTTATTATATAACTAAAAACCAACATATATTTTTACAATATAATATTTAAGTATTATATATCTATAGTAATCAAATTTTTAATGCATCAAATTGTCTCAGTCTCTAAAACCTAGTGTTAAATATTACTCTTATTTCCCATAAAAATATTCCAAATTTCCAAACGTGTTAAAAAGCCATTAATTAATACCATTGTCCATTTATCAAATTTCCCTCAGAAATTAATAACAATCTCAAACGTAAAAATTATTCCACCTTGATCATTTACCAAATTTCTCAAGAAGTATAAAAATAACGTAAAAATGACTCCACCCTTCCATAAAAGTATAGAATATTTCTCAAGTTATACAAGAATCAAGTTTAGAGGAACAGTATACATTAACCACCATGGCACCAATCTAAATTCCAAATTCCCGCATTTTCTTGCCTCCTCGTGGAACATAATTCAGACGTAACTCATTCACCGTTACCCCCGTCACTTCAAATGGTGCCCCCGGTTTGCACCCGGGGAGCCACTCGATGCCGCCACATTTTTATTATCCCGCGGTAACCTCGAATTACGTGACACCTTATAAAACTCCCACTCTGGCCCATAAAATCTCGTTCACGCCCTGTCGAGTCACTCGCGTCACGCTTCTTCGGCTCGGGAATTTTACAGGACATTAATTCCATCGGCGCTGCTGATGCGCGTGCAACTATGCTCCCGTGAATTACCATAGCGCCGGCAGAGAGCAGGGCATTACTCGGCCCTCTATCGTTGATCTTTGATCTCGATCTACGGATAGGGGTGGATGGCGGAGGATCGTAAGGCAGAGAATCGCGCGAGGCATCGCCGAGTTTATTTTACTTTGTGAACGCAGCTCCTCTTCGCTCCTTTGTGCCTTTACCCTGCAACTACCCCGACTGCAACGATAACGAAATTGTAGAGCAGCGTAATGCTGCACAAATTGTCTGCTAGCTACGTTTTGGTAATTTCGTTCCTTCCATCCTTATCAGAGGATGGTAGCTGCCGTATCGAGCGGCAGATCGAGTTCGAGGTGCAACATCCGCCTCTCGTTTTATTCGTAGGCTGACTCGAACTGCAAAGCGGTCGCGGTTGTTTGGTCGTGTTTGAAGATGTTTGCGACGGTTTACGTGAATTTCTATGCAGCTTTTGCTTTCCGTACGACTGCGCCATGATTCCGCGCCATTTCACCGCGAGAGGGTGTTTAGCATGGGACTCGTGAGGTCGCAATGAACGGGGGTAGTAATCGTGGGATATTCGAAGTACCGAGTTCTTCTGTCACTGGATAATATCGGGGAAATGAGACGATAATTATGCACTGTTGCGATGTGTCACGAGTAATTTTAATTCGTTGTTTCAACGCTTTGTATCTCTGAGGAGATGCACTGTGGGAGACTTGGGAATATTGGGAGACTTTATTGCCCATGTTGGGTTTAGAATAGTGTAACGGTGTAAGAGAATTTTTATGGATTAAAAGAATTCTATATTTTTATTTATGTATGACTTCTTTTTCTGTTATTTGCAAAAATTTTTGCTTATTTTATTTTTGGAAGCCTCCAAAACCTCTTCAAAATGGTGCCATTTCCTTGTTGGGGAAAATCTAGTGTGAAGGGTTGATATTTAGGGAGCTTTATGTAAATGGAGATACCAGGACTCAGGACTTTAAATTAAATGCAACTAATGACAACTATTACCTATTACCATTGCCTATTACCGTTTTTACTTTTGGTTCTTGCAGTCGTCCATTTACAAAAATATTCAAAAATCAACAAATACAATTATATTTTGATCGACACTTAGAGATTCTGTTCACAGATCTATCCTAAATCAAAGGTACTTATAATATTATAAATATTTATAATTATTTTGAATATTTTTCCGATGATCTATAACTCGTAAGATATCAAGTTTATAGATCTATTCTTCTCTTCTAGATCAGGAGTACTGATTATAAATGTTTATAATTATCTTTGCTGATCTTTGAATACTTTTGCGATGGACTGTAGCCTGTAGAATATTAATTTTGCCATAAATGGCGAAGGTAATACGAAAAATAAAAGTTATTATTAATTCCAAACACGGATGCTGAGGGTGATGCTAAATATTTAATTTAGATATTGAAAATTACAGCGTGTTTTTATGAAACGATACAAGATACGTGAATTTCACGTAATTACAATTTATCGAATTACTCTTCCATATCTCGGCATTTTTGGTCGCGCGCGAAACCGAAGCGATCATTAATTTTCATATCTGCGGGTTTGATCAGCTAGAGAGGGCTTTTATCGGGAGTACAAATATTTTGTATGGAACAGGAAGCAGCATATTGCCGTTTCTGAGTTTAATCTCCGGTTTCACAGTTGGTGTGCCTCGCAAAAGGTGCAGAGACGGTGCCGGAACTCGTTCCGTTTCCTACTGTCGCTATCTTTTCCTTTAATAACACCACTGCACTCCTGGCATCGTGGAAATCCTCGTTGATTCTCGATTGTAATTAAACAACTGCGTCGATTTCAGTGTCATCCAACAGTGCCTGAATATTTTCAGTTCGATGAGGCATCGCTATAAACGTCGATTGTCCCTTTAAATATTGTACTACATATAATTCTCAAATAAGTCCCGAAGATAAAAGGAATCCATTTTTAAAGGTATCTTATTTCATAAAATTTTAAGCAAAATTCCATCCTTAATTTTTGAAACTTTTTAATTTGAATTTAATCTTGTATCAATTATATCAATTTTGAAGATAAGTATAATAAAATGTAATTCTTTGAATTTTAATTGTAGAGGAGAATAGAGAAGATAAAAGGGAAGATTAAGAGTGTAATTAATTATTGAAAGACAGAATATAATTTTAAAAAATGTGTGGAATAGTGTAAACGTGTGTAAAGTAGCAATGTAAATTAGACGTGGAACGAAAAATGAAATTACACAAAAGGACACGATTTTACGATCCGTGATGCATTTTAATCGTTCGGAAAAGTGAGAATCGGAAGATTATTTATTTGTGCCAAAAGTTACGAGGAGTTTCGAAGCCAAGTGTAGCGTACGAAAATGCTTTATCGACAACGCGCATGAGCTTTCGCGGTAACGATATCGAATGTCCTTTTGATAGTTGGAGCGTTTAAAAAAATAAATACAAAAATCGACGAGTACAGAAATTAATTCCACGTAACGTGCTCAATGACCCATAACTTCGTTGTTCTGAACCTATCGAAGTAATTGCAGGAAAAAGTGTGCGCATTTCCAATTGCACAGGCTGCCAACAAAGGATTTACTATAGTATTGTACAAAGTATCGACAGAATTTTCCCTCCATTTTTGAGTTTAAAAGGTTCATTTCTATTTCGATTTCGACTGTTTCCAAAGAATTGTAGATTGCGTAAAATTATTCGTATTTAAACGTAGATTCGAAATTATTTGAAAGGAAATAAAAATTTTTAAACAGTATTAAAGTGCATTCCAAAAATGAAAGTATGGTAGAAATTAAGAAGCTGAGAATTTAAACAGAGATTTCCAACGACGCGAAAAACGAACGCTTCTCGCGCAATCGCAATATTAATCATAATTATTCAAATCGTTTGCCAGGAAGGAACACGGTATTCTCTGGTAACGCAGCGTTCACTGCTAATTATCCCTGA
This sequence comes from Eufriesea mexicana, assembly GCF_001483705.2. Lineage (NCBI taxonomy): Eukaryota > Metazoa > Arthropoda > Insecta > Hymenoptera > Apidae > Eufriesea > Eufriesea mexicana. Next base: position 188,406 of record NW_016913080.1, on the reverse strand, counting down.
ATCAGACAATATTGCTCGCGAGCAAAGAAAGCTTGGCCAGCACGATTATCTCAGCTTTGCAGACGGTGAGGTGAACTTAAGAATTCTTTGCATTAACAGAAGTTTTTAGCCAGGACCCCGAGTTCAGGGGCATCCAGCCCCTTCAGAGGAAACTTTTTCCACCATTTATACCGTGAACACAGGGTGCGAGCGAATCTCGGCTTAATTGGTTGTCCTCGATCGGACAGGAATAAGCTATGCAAGTACATTATCACGCTTAATAACCCGCTTTGCCCGCCCATTCCTCGCTTCTCCGAGACACAGACGTGCTCCTGCGGTCTTCGGCTAGTTCGGTAAACCCGACGAATAATTTTCTCATTCTTCGTTCCTTTGTGGATAACGAGTCGCACTTTCCTTTCTGGCTTCTGTGCCAAATTTCATGCTATTGTACCACGAAGCATTTTACAAAATGGAGAAATAAAGGATTCCGAAGAAAGGATAAATGCAGAATATTGAGGTAACTTAATTCTATTTTACTTGTAAAAAGAGAAGAAATGAATAGAGTATACTGTGTATGTAAATGTATGTTTAATAAATGAGTCGTTCACTGCATAAATCGATTAATTGCAGTTTTTGGAAAATCTGAAATTTAAGTGTCAAAGCACTTCGTATAGTTATAACTACATTATATCAATGCATTTCTACACTTTTTGTTTTATGGAGTTAATCAATTTGTGCAGTGAATGGTTCATATGAGGGCGCAAGGGCTGACTTGACACAGTCCTTTACGGAGTTTTTAGAGAGAGTTGACGCGAGAATGTCAGTCAGTTATGTAGTCATAGATCAGTTATCAGTCCAGGCTTCTAGTTTATACTTTACTCCTAGTCTTACTTAGCTCGTAATAAATATATATAGTTTAGAATAAAATAATATCTCTTTTTCTTTATATCTGCCAATTAAACAGTATCCCTATATTGATACAATTGCAATGATATTTATGAAGAAAGAGAAATTAAGAGCAATGTACTTTAGGAATTTTTGTTTCGTGAACTAAGCAAAGGAATCATATTATTGTAGAAATATAAATATAATTGTAATTATATTTTTGAAGGGAGAGAAGTTAAGATCGATGTACTTTGGGAATATTGGTCTCCCGAAATAAGTAAGATAATCATATTATTGAAGAAATATAAATATAATTGTAATTATATTTTTGAAGAAAGAGGAATTAAGAGCGATGTACCCTAGGAATTTTTAGCTCCCAAAAGAAACAAGGGAATCATATTATTGAAGAAATATGTATATAATTGTAATTATATTTTTGAAGAAAGAGAAGTTTAGAGCAATGTACTTTGGGAATATTGGTCTCCCGAAATAAGTAAGAGAATCATATTATTGAAGAAATATAAATATAATTGTAATTATATTTTTGAAGAAAGAAGAATTAAGAGCGATGTACCCTAGGAATTTTTAGCTCCCAAAAGAAACAAGGGAATCATATTATTGAAGAAATATATATATAATTGTAATTATATTTTTGAAGAAGGAGAAGTTAAGAGCAATGTACTTTGGGAATATTGGTCTCCCGAAATAAGCAAGGGAATCATATTATTGAAGAAATATAAATATAATTGTAATTATATTTTTGAAGAAAGAGAAATTAGGAGCGATGTACTTTAGAAATTTTTGTCTCCAGAAAGAAACAAGAGAATCATATTTTATTTCACCGCAAAAAGAGCTCGAGGGTGCTATGCCTTGGCACCATTTGTTCCTCGTAAGAAACAAGGGAAATCGTGGCGTTGCCTAACGCAGGTTAAGTGAACCATTCTCAGGCATCGAGTGAAAGAGGTCGAGGATGAAAGCGACATGTGTCGTAAATCGATTCCCGGACGTTCCAGCGGGATTCCATTGCTCCAGACAAATGCAAAAAAGGGGTAAAAATAGAAAACATTTGTTCAGCCGACGATATTTCCCCCTGATTGATCGAATCTTGCCTCGCGATGAATCTTCTACTCTCCCAGACAACTGGCCATTGAACGTAGCCCTGATACCGCTAGTGGAGCGACGATAAATTAAGTCGGACAAACGCTATGCCGGTCCGTGAAATTCCCCTCTTCTCCCCGTATCTTTCACCGCATTACGCATTTAAACAATCACAGTGAATGCCAAATCGCGTGTCTAATTAAATTAATAACAGTATAATGCCATAAATTCGCGCGATTTATCTCGTTCTCGTTCCCCCAAACGCGTAATTTTCATTACACAAATTACACAAATGAACTGTCCCCGTGTCGTTGTTTATATTTACCAAACAATGAAGGACACGCGCGCATAAACAGACGATATATTAACCGCAGATGAATCGCATCGCGAGGTGCATTCTCGCGCAACGTCGGCGATATTTCTCGGCAAGACTACTAGCGTAATGGCGCAAATTTTGTATACATTCGCGCGGGTCTCGCGGCGAATGAAAAGTGCCGTGGCAGTTCGTTCGAAGCTTATCGGAAATTCAAATGCGTCTCCCGCGAATTCACCTTCGGCGTGTTCGATTCTCTTCGAACCGTGAAAATATTTTCACGCCGGGAAGCCGTCGGTGATTGGCCGACCGGGTGGGAAAAAGTTGGTCCGTCGCGTTAATCAAGTTCCTTGGTTGTTTCGCGGATCATAGACGGAAACTTGCGGCTAAATTGCCGCGATCGTGCAACGAAATTTTCCCATCGATCCTCGCTTTGCTTCCAGTCGACGCTCGTTCCGTGCAACATTTGCTCTCGCTGATGATGCCTGGTTCGACGAAGCTGTCAGTCGTATGGAAAATGCGCCTGTTTTCCTGCTGGGGGCAAGTTTAATTGAATATGCTTCCGGAACGTTCATTGTTCTTTTGTTCGACTCTGTTTGCCGTAATGGTTGCCACTGCACCGTGCGACGAGAAAGGAGTTACTATACGAGCTGAAAAATATTTTTGGTATAACCGTGGAGTGGATGAATGGCGAGAAAACGAAAATCGTGTTTGGAATAATTATTTGTTCGCTTGAATCGTGGATAGCTTCGAATATATATTGCAAAGTATATATATTGACGTGAGATAAATTAAGGTGAATGGCTGGGAGATAAAATTTAAGTATGTAATATTTACATGGGAATGTTACAGTTTGAAAGTGAATGCAAGAACTTGCCTGGCTTATGATGAACTGCTCTCTTTGAGGTCTCGTTTCGAAGTTTCCTAGATTTTTCTGCGGGGGGGCCTCCCCCTACAGGCATCCTCCGTGGCGGCGTAGCTAGAAGGGATGGTAGGAAAATGAAGGGATGCGTTTCGTCCCGGGCCTGCTAGTGGACTCATCAGTAAGGCTTTCTTCAAGCAGGTCTTACTTTAGACTGAGATACTATTGGAAGGACGGGAAGTCATATATATATAAATAGGATTTGAAAGTTTTCCGAGGACTTGCGAGAAAGTCCTCGAAATCGGAATCCATCTAATGGTGAAGGTGAGAGTGATGGTTGCTACATTTCTAAGATTGGTCTTAGGAAAATCGGAAACTCGCCAAATATTATTGGCTAATTGGACCAAGGGCGTTCCTTTGGTCCGCAAATCGGTTACCTTGAGGAAGGGAAGATTTTCCCAAACGAAGACGGTCGTGGTGGGAATCCGCTCCTTCAAGGTGGGGTACGCGGGGTCCAACCGTGCGCTGGTGACCCCATCCCCCGTTTATGGCCCCTCGCAAGGGACTGAGGATCCCAACGTATGTGGACCACGTGGAGCCCTTAGACCTATTGTCAGCCAAGTTTTAATTACTGTCCCCTAATTTTAAAAATTCTGGTGACGAATTGTTATGGTCTTAAAAACCTAGCTGTTGGAATACCATAATGGTGTCTTTCTTGTTCCACGACAGAACACCTTGCTCTTAAATTTCATTTAGCTCGTAATGGATATATATATATTGGAATAAACCAACATCTTTTATTCCTCATATTTGCCAATCAAAAGTATCTCTACATTCATGTCACTCGTTTAATAGGTAATAGTGGATCACCGAGTTTGCTCGTGCACTTCGTTTACAGCGATTATCATTTCTCGTAATAATTAATCGGAGTTAATTGTGTTTTCGCGAGCAGGGAAAATTTTCGGTGGATTCGTTTCAGCATGAAAACGAAATGTATATTCGCGGTAATTAGATCCGATCCATTGCGAATTCTCGCGATTTCATCGGTACAGAAAATTATTTCAAATTGCCACGTTCCATTTCCCGGCGCGCGGAGCTTCCTCGTGAAATCGTTCGTGTAATTCAAATTCCTTATTATCGGACAGACCGGGGCGAAATTTAAGGTTCATTGGCCGCGAATTCAAGGATTTATCGTCGTCGGTACACGAGCGAATTTGCCATTAAAAGTTCGTGCCCGTGGACAGGGTTGTCGTGGAGCAGCGGGGTAGCATTGCGAAATGCACGCAGGATGGGACTGCTTCGCGAATTGGAAACTGCTATTGACGGAATCGAAGGGGAGAGAAAAAAGAGAGACAGAGAGGGGGTGAGTGCGAAATGGCGATCCGCTCGCAAATACCCCGTGTCCACGGGAAACCTTTTGTGACCCGGAATTACGAGGCGGAATTAATTAATAACCGATACACCGACGAGATCGTCGCTGACCGGATTTGCGCCGGTAGCATGTCATTCTCCACCTTTTTCCTTTTCTCCGACCTTCCTTCCCATTTATTCTACTCGCACCCTTCGTATTTCGTCGATTTAATTCGCTTAAAGCTAGATGGACAGACGAAATATGGGAGAAGGTGGAAATTCCATGTAAACGACGAGGTTCGAAGTCATCTCGCGTTTTTCTCCTTTTTATGTATTTTCTTCAGCCATTTTTTTTATTTTCTACTGATGCTTACTTTTTGAGTACACGTTTTATCGTTGCGTTTTATCGTTGTCCTAGAATCGTGACATCGTGCAGTTTATGCGAGTGTTATTTATTCAAAGCACCCCTTCGGATAAGAAGGGGAAGAATCCCTTTGTCTTTCTGTGAATATGAAAATCCTTACATATACCTCTTTTCACTTTTGTATTTTTATAAATTCCTGATAAATGTTTCTCTTGATATACGTATAATTAATAATCAGAAGTTACTAATTTGAATTCAAACATGGAAGTTCCGTGAATAATCTCTATGGGCTTCGTTCTGCAGTCTCGATCGCTGATAAAAGATATATAAAACGGGAATTGCTTGCATAGTAATTAAGCACGCATAAATGTAGCGAGGCTAGAATGCGAGTATGATGATTTGGAGAGGCAACAGGAAGATACCTTGTTATGTAGGGACCATATGTGAGTATGAGTATAGTTGGACGAATAAGACTCCCTTATTTATAATTGTGCAATTTATCATGCAAATATAATATGTACGAATATCCTCTAGTGTCAGTGATGTTAGTGGTGGATGAAATTTAATAACAATAAGAACAATTATTTATTTAATTACATAGATTATCAAACACAAATATTGGGTTGAAATAGAATTATTTTATCACTATCACATGCACACACGTCTTGGCTCTATTAATGCTCAATTGCAACTGACATATTCCAAATCACTCTCTTTTTTCTTTCTTCTTTCATACGTTACATTAACATACACAATTCACTCAACACCTCAATCATTACACGCATACTCATTTATCATAATAACCTGAATTCATTAGATATTTCCATCCCATGCATACTTGTTCCACTCATCCCAATACATATATATTTAAAAATCTATGTAACCATTACCACAAATGGTGTCTAGAAGAATGTTTAGAGGAGTGTACCATAATAAAACAGTCCTTATAAAATTATCGTGGAGTGAGCACCATAATAAAATCTTGATAAAGAGCGAGGGAGGGAGAAGAAAGTTCTAGAAGGAGTGAATTATTATGGGTTTGTTACTTAAATATACTTCGTGTTTCTCGTTAGTCATAGTGAAAAATATTCTTAGTCCATTCTACCTACAGTTAGGTACCTTTGTGTGATAGACATCGAGACGAACAATTAACATCTCGTATTTCCTGCTTACTGTACCTTAATCTGAATAAATAATCGTAGCATCGTACTTTATTCGCCATGTACATGTAGATTTACAAAAGTTACAGAGGAAACACAGGTCGAAAGTGCAAAGGCCAGGTCAGCTGAGGATAACCTTAGGCAATGCGTCAAATATGATCATGTTTAAGAGAAACATCGGAAAGTAGTGGTAAAATTGGAAACATAGTGGCAAAGAAATATATAGTAGGCCAAAAACAATCGGAATTATTATTGAATTACAGTCTGAGACAGCTGAGTTGAGTCGTAGAACTGAGATCGAGATTGAGGATCAAAATTGAAAGGATTTGAAATATTGTAGTATCCTGTTGAGCTTTGCAGTATGTCAAGAATTATTATAGAATTATTCCAATTGTCATTCGCACATTTTTCAATTATTTTTAATTTAATCTGCACATAATTTAAAAACCCGCATAAATACAAAGAGAATCCACAAACTGTGGTAATGGTTGTCATATAATGTTTGTTATAAGTGTGAGGAATATTCGTGTATGACGAGTATGACAAAAAGTCGTGAAAAAGAGTTAATGGATGAATGACAGTGATCAGAAATAGACATTGTCTGTGAAAGAGTCTTGAATAGATTATATCGCAGTGAGAAGCGAATTTATTTTATGTGATATAATTATAATTTATGTTGTGTCGTTATACTGTTCAATAAATATCGTTATCAATTTATCCATTTACTCACACAAACACGGAAAGCGTAGAAACCCTGAACAAGTTTAACGTGAAATAAGGTTCAATTAAAAAAAGTCTCTACAAGCTTGCACCACCGAGGCGAGCAATTTCCAAATCCTCCTCGCACTTCTAACCCCAGGAGAAGTAATAGCGTGTATACGTTTAAACCAGACACCCCATGCATCTCCTCATCCCCATATTTTCTTCTCTTTCTTTCCCTCCGCTTCGCTCCTTCCAACCCTCGATCCCCGCTCGCTAAAATGTACCACCTTTTTCGAAAAACCTGCCGGTTCCTCCAGCAGCGCGAGCCGTTCCAGCCAGGTTTCCATTACGCTGGTCGCGTTTAATCGCGACGCAACACGCGGACAAATTTCGGCTCGTTAAGCGGCAGGATTAACTGCCCCACCGACGTCGCACCCTCTCCCGTGATGGATGGGATATTCTTCAACCGACGGCCCGGCGACGACCCAATTTAACAGGTGCGTTTATCTGCACGCGTGTACACCGCGTTCAGCTCCTCTTTGTCTCGGTCCGGACGCGGAACTCGCGTTTCTGGCCGATAGGCTGCCGCCAGTCGCGAGTTCTGCACCCTTGTGTACGTACGCGAGAATCGAGTCGGAAAATTCGCGGGAACGCGCGCCGTTTTGTCGACAGAGGACAAAAGCCCGTGGTAATTTCTCGAGTGAGGTGATAAAACTTTGTTGTCGGAGAAATTCATCGGGTAACTCGCTGCTTTTGATTTCCACGGATGCGGGGTGCCTTTGGGCAGTGGAGAGGGGCAATTTGGGACGGGGGTGTTATCTGTGGAAGGTTGAATTATTTGGTTCAGTACACTGCTAGTGTAATTAGATCATTTCTTCTGAATTTTAATAATTCTCTATTTCTCTGTTGATTTTCGAGTAATATTGATATTTGAGTGAGGGATGTTAATTTTGTTTGATAAATAATTGCAGGATATTTTCTGCTCGAATCTGGAATTGATGGCAATGAATTAATGAGTGTTCTTAATTATTGCGAAATAAAAATTGAAATCATTTATAGTATAATTAATTAGTGTTATTAAAATCAAAAATTGGGAAATATTTTATCGAACATTGCTTTAGAATTTTCATACACCCGGTGCGTTTCTAATTTATATAGAAATTGTTTATTATTCCTAAGTGCTTTTTATTTGTGTACAATTTTTTAAGTTTTTTTTCTAATATTAATTTTTATTATTAATTTTTTTATATTAGTATAATAGATTTTCGGTTTATTTCCAATGTAAATAATTTTCAAAATACATGGAGAGACTGAAAGACACGTGTTCCATTACACTCTCAAGAACTGAGAAGTTACAAATAAGTGAATGAAGATCGACTTCTGTTGCTCGTATCGAGGTCTCTTGTAAGCCTGCAAACTTGCAAAAGGACACAGACAACCCCCATAGGACGTGTCCCTGAAAATTTATAAACTTTTCTGATACTAGACGGTACATTCCCTCGCTTATTTATATTTCAACAAGAGCGCGGTCAAAGACGGACGAGCATAGTATATGAGGCCGAGACAATTAGAGAAAAAGGAAGCTTGGCTGAACTTTAAAGAAAGAAGATTTATCTTCTTTTAAGGAATTCCTCTGGGCTTTTCGAAGAATTTTTCTCTTGGCTTTAGAAGCTTCCCAAACTCGAAAAAGAACTTCCGTCATTGTAACGTCAAACTTCGAATCAAACTCTTTTGCAGAAATCAGGCTACCATTTCTATGAAAATATATCTCTGCTACCAATTACGTTATTTTCACCCAAGTATTAAATATCTCGCGAATTCCCACTTTGGATCATGTTATTTTTGTTCTTTTGTACACAGGGTATTGAGAAAAATCGAATCGTACCGAGGAAAATGTGTACTTCGATTTAAAAGAGGACACAAGGAAATGGCGTGCTATAGAAATAGATATCGCGTCGATAAAGTATAGCGAGTGTGTACGTGAGGGTTGAAAAGTGTGCGAGGCTCCCTGTCGTTCGGAATTGCCGTTGATTTGTACGAGTATAAATAAATTTGATACTTGGATTTTGCTTCAGGAGTGATCGAGGAATGGTCTTGTTTGGATGATCAGTTATTCCTGCAGAGAGTGGGTGTGAATCATACCGATGCTGAGGATTGTATTTGATTGCTGTGGGGAAATAAACGGGTAGTTTGGGAATTTGTTTGCTCGAGGAAGCATAGTTCGTTGTTTATCTCCTCGTGTAGATAATTCGCGTTCTTCCTGATTTTTATTCTTCACGATAAATTATATTTATGACATTCTTTTATTTACGATAAGGAACAATTAATATTTTTCTTATTTTTATATCTTTGGAAATTAAATTATCCTTTTGCACCCGAAAATTTTTTGGTTATTCACATACAATGATTCGTAGCTTTTCTTATATTTCTCTATGCTTGGTCATACCCTTTATGATAAAATAAAATAGGAAAAACATCATTGTATTTCGTTTCAACATTTCAAGTGTAGTTATGAGCTATTTTGTTATTGCCTCATATTTGTTATTTAATTTTCAAAATATTAGAGAAAATGGTGACTTGGAATCAACCCTCGAGTGCAAAGGGTTAAGACCAGTTGGCAAATAAAATAGCATGGTGAAATTTTGGAATTGTTGGAGCTCGATTATTTTATTTCACATGCAGCACAGAAAAGTTTGCATTAAATTGGAATTTATCACATTTCTCGGAGTATTGCAGAAGTTGCAAAGTTTCTCAGTTAACAATGGAATTATAAACTGTACCAGACCAGCTACGAAATTTTAAAACTTCTCTAACCAGGTATATAGTATTAATAATTTTTCCTAACTAGATCCTGAATAATCGAGTTTCTGGGACACTTGATAAATTTAGAAATGAAAAATGTTGAAGAAATATTTTGGAATATTAAAAATGTTTTCTTCCTTTGTTTTTCATGCCAGGAAAATTTTCGATGTCGAAGGTTAGGAATTACGAAGAAAATTTTCCAAAATCCACGGTAATTCCTGATTTTCACCGGTATTTAATTCTATTCTAAACGAAGCAAAAATGTCGACATACCATTAAATCGGAGCTGAAAGTTCACCAGAAAAGCAAATACCACGAACACCAAAAATACCCCAGTGACTGTCCAACGATCAGAGCCCTTTCGAATCGCTCGGATACCAAATTCCTTCTCTCTACCCACCGAATTTTTAAAAATTCCGTTTCCACTAACACTAGTCAATTATTGCACAGAATTTTTCCCGAATTTGCAGACAAATTACGAAGACGTCTTTTATCTCTATAAAAATTAGTTTTGCACAGCTTTTGAGATCGCTTTTCACGAATCAAAAATCGAAATTGCAAAGAGACAAAATGCCGAATGCGTCAATGACAAATTAAATTTATCGAGGATGAATCGAATTAAAAATAAATTTCCCACGAACCACCTACGAAAAAATCACACGGATATTCAGACTCTTATGGGAGAATCCTGGTGTAGAATGTTGAAAATATTCGTATTTTTATGAATTTTTTTCCGGTGAAAGTATTCACTTGATCATTTTGGAAACCATGAGATTTTATTAGGTAACTATAAGAATACAAAAGCAATTTTTTTTATGTTTTGAAATATGTCGGAGTTTGGAGTTACAACAGCGTACGTATCGCCCCTCCATAATGAAATTTGAAATTGGTTGGAGCTCTTGTTTCTCCCATATTTGAACAAAATGGGAATACAACCAATTTCCACAATCTTTGTGAACGTATTCAGTTGATGAATTTTTAAAAATTTGAAAAAATTGAACAATTGTCACTTTGAAGAAGAAAATCAATATTTTCATGAAAACTTTACTCATATTTATATACAAAAAGATTATTAAAATTATTTATTACATTTAATTATTAAATTCATCGACTAGTACATATATCATACTACATGTATGCAAAGTTTCAGGTGAATTGGTAACCTAGCTTTTCAACTATTTTTCCCGCCAATTTAAAAAATGTGGTTTCGAGAAAAACGCGTTTGAAGTGTGCGAAACCATATCTGCACGCAATAAACATGCTCTATAGATCTTAACCCTTTACACTGAACGATTTTTTGGCCAAAAAAGAATAGGAGTTCAAAGATTTTCTGTTGCAAGGTTGACAATATTTTTCTGAACAGGAATAAAAAATCGTATGATAATTAACACGTAAAATTATTTGATTTCGATACCTCGCATACCGTTACGTTATCCGAAATTTCACATATTTATGAACATCGTGCTTCGAAATTTTATCAAATGGCGACTGAAGAGCGGCTCTCGAGCGCAAAGGGTTAATATTTCGATTGCATTGAAAATTTCGGAATATATTGTAGTATCGCAGAATTTCCACCTCGTGTATAGGTGACTTTAGTTTGGAAGGTCGCCGAGGGTTCGAGGGCCAGGTCGGTTGGAAAAACCCCGGCGATGCGTCAGACCCTTAGCATGACCATATTTGGAGGCTTTTAGGGAATATATAAAGAAGGCAAAAATGGTTAACGGACAATTCTTGAGAGACAGTGATGATGGAACAGTTATGTTGTGTACAGTTCTGGGGTAGAGTTTAGTTGAAACAGTCGAGTTGTAATTGTGTAGTTAAGTCGTAGTTGTAATAGTATATATATATATTTTAAATATATTTTAATATATAATAATATATTTCAAATATAAACTTTCGAGTAAAAGTTTAAGGATGCGTGCAGAGTGGTTGAAGTGCCTGGTCCACCGAGGTTGCGTGAGAAAGGAGCATGACTGGAGAAGAAAGTCAGGGTATGAATGAGGAGGATGACGGTTTAAATAAGGGTGCAAGGGCGCAGGCGAGGACAGTCCTTCACGGTCTTCAAGATAGCGTCTAACAAGTAAAAGTCGAGCGTACCCATAGCGAGTCTTTAGTTTCGTGGCCGATAATACAAGTATAAGCTTATTGTATTTTAAGAAGCAGTAGAGCAACGTTACTTTAGCCAATCCACCCACCCCGATCCTACATATATATACCTATATTCGTAGCCTTTATCGTCATCGCATAGTGTATTATTATTTTATTTCTAATAAAGAGTTCTATATTATTTTACCACCACCCATGCCTCTACAATATTCTAGAAATATATTTCTATTGCTTAAACCAATAAAAAAAAATCGCTTTTTTCTCGTTCTACAGCAGGATTCCCCCTCCCTGAAAAAGAGAAATGTTCGAAAGTGGTGCAGATACTCAAATAAACCATCCTCTCGATTGTATTCGTGCCGAAACAATCGAGTTCCCGGATGGTCGATCGGTGAGAGTATAAAACAGGAACGAGTGGCTGGAAGCGATCGTAAAATCGAGGTAAATACAGAGGGGGTGGCCGGTGTGGGCGTCGCGGTAACCAAGTCAGGATAAATGGGGCGAGTTAACGTCGAAAGAAACAAAGTTGCCGATGCCGCGCCCGCGCGCGTGTGTACACGGCCTGAAAGTTTAATCGGCGAAATCTTAATTAGAGGCCGCATTTATTAGGGCGGAACTCGCGGCAGGTTGCGCGCGACGTCCTCCCCTTTTGCATCGGCCGGCAAGGCAAAGAAGATAGCCGTTTTGTTCGCGTGCGAAACGGATGCCTGCAGTGCCCCGCGCGCAGATAACGAGGCTGGCAATTATTAGCGAAAGGCGGGACCTTTTGGGCGGAAAGGAGAGGAAGCTGGAAGAAAAAAGGCACACCACTCGCCTGAAAGTCGAAGGCCTGGCAATATTTTTTAACGAGTACGCCTGATTCGACCACGCCATGCTTTTTTCTCTCTGTCTTTCTCTATCTGTCTCTCGTTTTCTCGCCCTCTCTCTCCGGGGTTGCAGCAAAGGAAACAGAGAGTCTCCAGGATACAATTTCGGTACAGCTTTGCCCAATCGAGGCTTCGTGTTGTTTGTTCTCCTCTCTTCCTTCGTTTTTCCTCCTCCAGGAGAAGTGGAAAACGGTGGGAATTGATTTCTTTCTCTTACTCTGTCCTGGATACCTGACGCTTTGTCGATAGGCAGTTAACGCTACTGTGTGTATGGTGAGGGTGAGTAGCTTCTGCAAGTGCATGCAACGATTGAAATTACCAATTGAAAATTTTTCTGCTTTATATTTTCTCATCTCTTTTCTTCTTTTTTTTAATTCCTTCTTTATTGATCGATATTTGCGCGGAAAGCGTCGGAATTAGCTGGCGAAATCGATGCGAAATCGACGTTAAGTATTATCCAGAGATAAACACGCGAACCCCGGCATATTTTGTGTCCCTTTGAAATTTCTGGCTGGGAATCGGTAGCGTGCACTGTATTTGAACAAAAAATAAACGTGTGTGAAATATGCTGCACATTTTTTGAAGCTGATATTCGCCTTGCTTATTTGATCGGTGGAACGAAAAATGAAAGTTAGTTGCACTTCGCTTGTCATTTAAGTCGAAATTTCGATGGATACTTTTAAAATACCTGATAATGGTAATAATTTCTAGTAACTTATATTACATTTTTTAAGAAATTTTCTGAACGTTAGTTTTCAATGTTAGGGGTGTTGCGAAGTGGGAAAAAATATTGCAGCAGCGAAAGGGTTGAAGTTAATGGAAACTTCATACTTCTTACCTACTTTTTTCAAGAGGTTGAACGGTTAAATGTAAATAGATGGTAATGTAACGAGTACGTATTTCATCGGAGTGGTTTTACAAGTGATTCAGGAGGTTTATGATTTTTAAGCATTTTGCAGCCTTCTAGGTAGAGGAATTTTTGCAAACCCAGCGAAGTGTAAGGTGAACGAGAAGTGCAACCGAGAAATTCGTTTGCACGTGTGCGAGTATAAAATAAATACACGTGACGAATTGATGCAATGAAAAAGGTTTGATTGGAAATTTCGGAAAAAATACGAAAGTTTTTTAGCCGTTAAATAAATTCCGGTGAAATTTGAAAAAAATTCCTAAGTTGTATATATTTTATGAAGAAACATTTTTGTAACCGATGGATCGATTTTTCAAACATAAAATTGCGTGGATATAATAATAATTGTGTATCGTAGAGAATTGCACATTGCGGGGAAATGTTATACAAGGAATATTTTTCAACCTCTACATTTATCACATCTCCAATTTCAATGCATTACGCTCAGAGAGTCAACCATAAGCCCTCTTTATGACTCAGGGCACCGAAACAAGAAAGAATGTGACAACGATGATAACTTTTCAGTGGTCTTAAACATCCCCAATTTGTTACTATAAAAAATATTACATTGCAGTACATTCTGCGTATACTATGCTATAGTATCATATTAACATATCAGGACACTATATTACTGCACTGCACTACTGAAATTATTAACATTATTATATCATAATAATACTGTGCCACAATTCTTTCAGTACTGTGCATTACTACCCTATGCAGTATATTATATCAATTATTTTTAACCAATGTACGTAATAATTTTGAATTAAATAAAATGCATTTATTATTGCTTCCTGTGAGCCAATAAAAATGATGTATATTTTTGTATCGTCTCAGTAAAGATTATAAAATATTTCTTGATTTATCTCAGAATGTTAATAATTAATTTACGAATGTCACAAGGTAGTTGAAAATCACTGTATTATACTATACAATTCCCTTTTATTCTGTGCAATAATATATGACACTTCGACGTTACATCAACCCCTAAATTTCCCCCAATAAACTTACCCCTCCACGCGTCTAATTTCGCATTGAACCCTTCCCAATCCACCTCTTCGCCCAAATCGTTTACACAGAGGAACGTTACACACCCGAACAATATTTCATTTAAAGAATACTTCCAATTTCCATTGCCAAGTTGTTCCACCCCTAGTCTCAACCCCTCCACCGGCGCGGGGACAGGTAGACGGAAAGTGGCGGCAAAACAGGCAGATTCGTTTGAAATGTCACGCCGTGTATACTTGTTTATACGGTTGTTTCACAGCACGTGGCAGGTTTCTATTTCAGTCGGCTATTCTCGAGGATTTCGGCCGGCACGAGGTTCAACGTGCACCGGGTGGAAACGAGCCAAGTTATTTTTGTTTGCGCAACGAGCCGGCAGCGTAACAGGGGACACCTCGTTTGGCCATGCTATCGTTAGCCTAATTGCGCCGCCGATTAATTATTACCAATAAGCAAGGACACGCTTCGGGAAGAATTATCTAGGAACACGGTGAACCTGGTACTTTCCTTTATTTATAAAAGCTTTAAATTCGACTGCGAGCTCGGGTTCCGACGCGTACACGAAAAATTCGCGATAAATTCGCAGTCTGAGGTTGAAAATGACGATTATTTTACTGGTACGATGGAGAACCTGATTACCCAAAGTAGAGCTTTATTTCTAGAAGCTGGGAACAAGAATTCTTAATTTTTTAAAATAAATATTTTAGGGGTCAAAGTAAAATAATTTGAATTATTCGAATTTTAATAGAAAATTAGGATTAATGCTAGATTAATCCTATGCTGATAGATCTGCGCGTCTAATAAACAACGATTCCCTTTTCCACACGTACTTCAGATGTTACCCTAAACGCCTAAGATGAACTCGATACTGCTTTTAATACTGTTCCGTTTACTAGAGTCGTTTCCAGCTCACAATACTATAAATATTACATTACGTAGTGTCCCAAATTTTCCACCATGTACACGTAGCTTTACGAAGGAGCAAAGCCCAGGTCAATTAGGAAAAACTCTGGACCATGCATCGGGCCCTAACCCCCTTACCCTACGATTTAAGGTTCAACAACGTGGTTCCCAAACGTAAACAGAACTTCCAAGCCTTCGAGTCATTCCACAGCTCGGCAAATCTGTCTTAAAGTGTACTAATCGCACCTGACGTACGTGGAGCATCACGAGCCAGGCCCGTGATAGTCAGTTTTGACCCGATCGATGTACCACGGGCCAGACTCGTGATAATCACTTTTGACTCGAAAACCTGACCACGAGTCTCACACGTGGTTGTAGACCAAAGGGTTAACATGACCATATTTTTAAGGGAGACATCGTAAAACGTAAGCATAGTGGAAAAGATTTATAAAGAAGGTTAAATTTTTTAGACAGTTTTAGTTGTAGACGATTAATTATTGCAAACTGAATTGTTATTGAGTCGTGAAATTGAACGCTGTATTAAATCAAGAATC
The DNA here is from genome assembly GCF_001483705.2 of Eufriesea mexicana. NCBI lineage: Eukaryota > Metazoa > Arthropoda > Insecta > Hymenoptera > Apidae > Eufriesea > Eufriesea mexicana. The sequence goes on along the minus strand of NW_016913080.1, from coordinate 172,550 downwards.
GATCTAGATCCTTGTAAAGAGATAATTCCTATGGTTAATCACTCGTGCACGGTAATAATTTATCAATAAATTACCAACACCGTCCATCCCTATAATTATCATATCGGTTACCGTGCAATCAAACTTTTTGCCATGATTTCGTACTTAATTTCGCTCACTTCGCGAAGTTACAGTTCCCCCTGTAATTTAAGTCGGCGAGGAAATATGAAAGCGCTGAAACGATGAAGTCGTCAGGCTGGATATTCATGCACTGGAATGCGAAAGAATATCGACAAGCTGAAAGATCGCTCGCTCGACGTTCGTTGGCGCAAGTAGATCGAGTACAAGGAGTAGATCCATTCGTGTACATTTTAAAGAGGAAAAAGTCGCGTATCTCGGTGCCACGAGATTTATTTCGTTCGAAATGAAAGCGGCGATTCATTTCTTACAGCGCGACATGTTTCACGAGGAGACATCACTTGTACACGAAAAAGCACTTGAAATCTTCTTGCCCGGCTTTCTTATATCCCCCGATACTGATAGCTGCTCCACCTAATTGCCGCACGCTTAATCTGTGTCCATTTATTGCGGCAGAGAAACAAATATGTATAACCGGTTAATACTTACACCTAAATCAACGTATACCACGTGCAACGAATTACGATCCATCATTCTTTCTCGCCCACAACATCGCGAGCAACTTTCATTAAATTTCTAAAGTCTATTATTATCCCTGATACTCCCAAATAAAATACCACGAGAAGCTCATTAGACTGCTAAACGCCCGAAAAAAGAAAAAAAGATAAAAATTAGTCAGCGCCGCGGTTCTTCTAATATATTTTATGGTGTGATCGATCATGCAAGTGTCGCGGGACAACCACCGGCGACACACTTTTAACGCGATATCATATTTTTCGCATAAAAATATAACGACCTACAAATCAATCTTCCAACCTATTAACCGTCTTACTTTCATAGTAAAACCGTGTATGCCTCTTCCTTCACGCATCCTTTATTGATAATATCCATATACCCATTCATCTTCCGTACAATTACACTCGAGAGCAACCATAAACAACGCCCCGAAGGGGATGGAATGTACGATAAAAGTGATTCGAATATTTTATTTATCGAATTGCAAATTCGATTTGTGGCGGGGGGCCTCCTCCACGATCATTAGAAGATCAGCTGGTCGCAGGTATCCTCGTTGGCGGCGTAGCTAGAAGGGATGAATGGAAAAGGAAGGGATGCGTTTCGTCCTGGGTCTGCTAGCGGACTCATCAGTAAGGCTACTGATGCAGGCCCTGCAATTCCAATTCCAATTTAACATACGTTTAATGCACGAAAAACTAGATACAATAATATACATATAAAAGAATCAAAACGTACAAAAGGGGTACAAATGAATACTTAGACTATGAGATCGATGGCTCCAGCGTGAAGTACTCGCCATCTGGAATCAAACTTAATCTACCGCGCTTATCGCTATAGGGTAATATAAAACTTGAGACTATCTTATATTAGTACACGGGTTTGCCTATGTATAGAAAAGGCACGAAAACTATACAGCTTTTGGTTTAGAGTGGATAAGAGGATGGATAAATAAATATATATAAATAAAATAGATAAATAAATAAATAAATAGATAAATAAAATAAATAATTAAATAAATGGGAGGAAAGGGGGATGAGGGAAGAGGAGGTAGATGGGGTATATATGGTTTTTTATTTATTTCCAAATTATATTATACATTATTAGTAATTATGAGCAATCTGAAAAATTAGGAAAATCACAGCAAAATGATTAAGTGGGAGAGATAAAAGGGAAAATAAAACGAAAAATTTCTCCTCTTCCTAAGCAGGATTTCTTGTCGATTTTCATTTTTTTTTATTGCGAGAAAGTCCTCGAAGTCGGAATGCATCTAGTGGAGAGGGTGAGAATGATGGTCGCTACAGATTTATCCCTATCATCCGCGAATTGCGAAATTTTGTCGGTGGTTAATAGCCGCGAAAGTTCGAGGGGTCTCTCGGTGGTAAAACAGAAGGGTTGGAGGGCGTGAAAATGGCGGTCGAGGATAGAAGCGAACATCCATTTTGTGGGTGTTATTCGAGCGACGCGCAATATTATCCCTCTCGACGCGACGTCGGAAATTGGCAGCGATTTCGAACGGGTTCAAGGGTGGAAAAAACGATCACTCGCGCGTTAAAGGCTTCGTGGCCGCGGGATAAAATAATATTCGGTCGGGGATCCAGCCGCAGGCAAGATTTCCGGGGAACCGTGAGAGCACTCGGGATCCCTTTGGCCAGGATCGATCCATGGGCTTCCATACGTTACGAAGTGTCGACTCGTACGTCGATCTTAACGCTCGATGGTCGTTCGCTTCCATCGCACTCGTGTCATAAAATTCATCAGGAACTGCCTTTCCGAAGAGGTTGATATACCTGTCCCGATTTCTTTCGCAGAGTATCTCCCTTTTCTCTATTCTTGTCAGCAAGCCTCTGTATTTTCCTCTCCCTCGTTGATTTCTCGTATTTTTTCTCCGGTAGTTCTCGTGATTTATCTCTTAGGAATACGAAGATCTCTTGGTATTCCTCGATCTTCTGTATTTCCAAATTACCTCGTTACCTTTCTTCCCGGAGTTACGACGAGGAAAATTTTGCAGAGGTATTGGAAGTGCACGGTGATTTGTGAAATATGAAATAATATGATAGAATTAAATTGAAAGGTATTTCATAGTATATTGTAGTATCGCAGGATTTCCATCTCGTGTAAAGGTAGCTTTAGCTTAGAAAGTCACTGAGAGTTCGAAGGCCAGGTCGGTCGGAAAAACATATTTTGTCATGTTGGGGAAGATATAAAAGAAGGCAAAAATGGTTAGTAAACAGTTCTTGGGAAAGGTTATTGGAAGAGAGTTTTTGAGAGACAGTTCTTTAGAGGAGTTCTTAGTTATGTTTTAGTTGTGAGCTATTAGTTGTAACTGGCTGAGTTGTCATTGTGCTGTTGAGTTGAGCATAGTCTTAAGTTGTAGTCGATGTAGTTGAGTTGGAGAAGATATAAATTCGTATGCTTAATCATCACCCACATATTGTTAATCTACTATTATTATTAATTATTAAATAGTTCTATTATTTACCACCACCACCCAAGTCTCTACAATATCGTTGCGTCCCGAGTGCTGCAATTTTCACGGTGGAAATTCCATGGGGTTGTAAGACCCGTTTACATGGATGCGACAATATTACTGGGATGCGACCTACTCTAAATTAATGGAGCTAGACCTGGTTAAGGGTGAACTAAGGAGTTCTGATGTGTGACTTTCTTTCTAAATTGATCTCGTGGATGTGTCTTGACTGTCTGGTCACGATGCTTACCTTGTCTTCTTGGGAATTTTATAAGTTTATACGTTTACTGATTGTTTGGTGTGAAATATAAGTGGTGGGTGTGTGTCTTCCTATTGGTTGTGAATAATATTGGGAGTGTGTGTTAGCTTCGGTGGATGTTTAAATAATTTGGGTACTCGTGCCTATCGTCTGAAGGGTGATTTATTGACCCCTGCTAAGGTTCATCCAAATGGTGACAGGTGACAACGAGTCAAGAGACGCTGGCAATAAGGACATAAAATAGTCCTGCACTTATCTTGGGATGTATGATCCTAAGATCGAAACATATATTATTAATTGAAATTTTGTAAAAATACGCGGTGATTTGTGAAATATGAAATAATATAATAAAATTAAATTATTTCACAGTTTATTATCACTTGAAAAATATTGAGAAATATTTCGCGAATTATTGTCAATGATTTACCGATGTTTTAGAGAAGAAAAATTAGGAAGAGAGATTGGTCAGAGCGTTTTTCGAGGTCCGTACACGACCTCGATTGCCGATTTCGTTAGTGGATCAGAAAGGGTTGTTTGCGTTGTCAGATGCTTTCCCGACGAGGCTGAGCTGCAATTAAACTGTTAATTGAAATTAACCTGTCCATGGAGCGAAAAGGGCCGTCTGGTTTCTGTGAAAACACTCGAATTCCTTTCTCGAATGTTTATTAAGGCACTGGCTATTGATTTTTTCCTGATTGAGGCTGGTGCTTCTTCCTTTTGAACCCTTTGAACCCCTTCAAAACTCTTGACCCGTTTATACGGCTGGTATTCATGGTATGGTACGAATATTTACATAATGTCCCGTGGCACTTCATATTTTTAAAGAGCTCAATTTCGTCTAGCTCCTTTTATCAAACGAAACCTTCGTTCGCTCGTTACAAATCATTCTTTTCTCCTTCTTTTTCCTCTCTCACTCTTTTCCCTTTTCTTTTCTTCTTTGTGTTCCTGCCGGAGCAATATAACGCTGCCCTCCTCGCAGGAGTCTCGCAGGGGTTTGGAACAATGTAATTTTATTGTTTACCGAGGGTATTTGTGTTATACTTGACTTTTAATTAAACTGTAATGATGTTTGGTTATATAATGCCTGCACGTGGTACAGAATAAAGCAGGTAATGAGATATTAAACTCACGTAACTTTAGTTTCTGAATATCAATGTGTATAAGTCTCACCTTACAGGGATTATAAAGAATGAAAGCGTATTGAAATAAAAAATTCGAGGCCAGAAAAATTAATTAAATTTACGTTCTATGGTATTGTCATATTTTATAATAACTTCCTTCCCAATTTTACTATTTCAAATTCCTCTTCAGTAAATATACGAATTCCCACATCTATATCTCAATCTTACTAAAATATCTACTATATTGACTCATGACTCACGACTCACTTCTCCAAAAGTGAAATTAGCTATTTAAATAATTAACTTAAATTTGCGTCCCGTTTTCTTTCATATTTCATAAAATTTTCTCATCCATATTTTATAATTGCAAATTCCTCTTTAATAAATCTACGAATTCCCACATCTACATTTCAATTCTAATAAAATATCTACTCCATTGACTCACGGGTCACGACTCACTTCTCCAAAAGTGAAATTAGCTATTTAAATAATTAACTTAAATTTGCGTCCCGTTTTCTTTCATATTTCATTAAATTTTCTCATCCATATTTTATAATTTCAAATTCCTCTTCAGTAAATATACAAATTCCCACATCTATCTACTCCATTGACTCACAACTCAGGACTTACTTCTCCAAAGGAGACATTAGCTATTAAAATAATTAACTTAAATTTGCGTATCATTTCCTTTCATATTTCATCAAACTTTCTCATTCATATTTTATAATTGCAAATTCCTCTTTAATAAATCTACGAATTCCCACATCTACATCTCAGTCCTAATAAAATATCTACTCCATTGACTCACGGGTCACGACTCACTTTTCCAAAAATGAAATTAGCTATTTAAATAATTAACCTCATTTTGCGTATCATTTTCTTTCATATTTCATCAAACTTACTCATCCATATTTTGCAATTGCAAATTCCCTTTACAACCTCTTTAAGTTCATACAGTCACTCGATTAACGCACCAATAAGACCAACCCCGAAAGGAAGACCCGAATTTCGCAAAAATTTCTGCTTCTCCACCCGACTCGTCATTCTCAATTTCTTTTCGTTCCTTTTCGAACCCGCCACGGCGTGTCATATCACTCAGCCGCAATTTCCATTCCCCATGGCGACATGGCGCCTTCGCCGCCACTATTTTCGCAACGATGAATGCAACCATTCTTCCCGACATCTCCGGCACTCGCGAGAGGCGTAAATCGCGGCCGAAATTGCTCTCGATTAATATTACTAACTCGTACGCTCGCAACGCTATCTTCTTGTCAGCCGGGTGTAAGTGTCCGGGCACAGACACGTAGGCAGTTTAGCCGGTTACAAAATGCAGAAACGCGGCATGGAAACGTGCCCCGGCAACGTGTAAGCTCGAAAGCACGCGTGCACGCTCGCCTCGCTTCCTCTCGCGCGTCCTCCCCGAGATTCTGGAAATGTCTTTCGTGATATTCAGCTGCATCACGAGTGATCCCTCGTGTTGCCTCGAATTAACCGAATCTCCGGCTGATAGGAGCTGTTGTTAAATTTCTCTCCTTAACTCTGCAGCGAGCTAGGTACTTAGATGCTAGTTTGGTGTTTGGTGTTTGGCGTTGCATGCGATTGTTGTTTCCGTTGTAGCTGGGACGTTGGATATCGATCAACTCGGTTTAGAAGGTCGCAAGATGAGGTCTGTTTGGTTACGAGGGTGCATGTGTATGTTGGATGAGATATCTCGTGTTTTCGCGAATGAAGGATCGATTGTTTGCAGATGTGAGATGTGTGGGTCGGTTGATGAAAGAATGGCTAATGGGATGCATATGCGTGAGAGTACTTCGTTTGCTTTTCTCTTTTGTGGTATAATTCGACGTTGGAGAAATATGAATATATCGTTTCCTTGATATATTATTGTTAATATTTAGTTTCTTAATGTTGGTTCTCGATATCAGAAGTGTTTAGTTTTGTTATTAGATTTGTATTATTATTTGGATTTTAGGGAGATATCGACGTGACTTGTGGGATTTATTTGTTATTTAATTATGTTCAATTGCATTTGTGACATTTTTCAATAATGAAAGTAAAATCGGTGTACCCTATGCTGTAAATTATGTTACAGAAAATTGATTTATTATGTTGGAATTAATTAGACCTGTATTTCTTTTTTGCTAACCTTCTTGTTAGCAATGGACGTTGATTAGGTTTGTTCAGATATGTAATAATCTTGCCTGTTATGAGGATGAATTATGGGAAATATAAATGGAACAATCCATGGATGAATAATACCATCGAACATGCTATTCTTAATTTTGATTATGATCTTGCGAAAATACGAAAACGTATGTTTATACAGTATTAATTTTCCTATTTTTATTGCTCAATAAATCTCAACAGTCCATGATATATGCATGTATCGTGTAATAAATTTAAAATGTTAATTAATGTTCAATTAACCAACTTCCTGTCACACACAGAATTCATTTATCTAAACCTGAATTATTATTATAGGATGTCGAACTATGCTGTTTGCCCTAACAAGTTTAATTTCCGAGTGGAATTTTACTCTACCTTAAGAAACGCAATCAAGGATTGCAATTTTAATAATCGTATTTGCTGTACAAGTACCCAACAGTAGCTTTACGTTCCCAGTATTAATCGATAATACTTAATAAATCACTGAATCGTCTTTCTACAGGATTAAGTAAAATAATCTTCTTCATCATTTAAATTCAAAAGCAACTTGCTGAATTTCAGTCACAAAACGAAGAACATTCTCATCACTGACAATTTTTTCATCATGATCGCAAAGTTCCCATGAAACATCAAAGACCTATATTTAAATTTAAAATTCATATCTTAGCTTAAGTAACAAAATCCCCATTCCTAAATTGGAAATAATTAGATTCTAGGTATATTTTATCGAGTCACGTTTACTGCGATTATTCTAACATTTTCTGTAATTATTTTCCTGAATGTTAAATAACATAGCCCACGTTAATTATTCCTAAATTGGAGAAAATTAAATTTTAGATATATTTTATTTAGACACGCGTACAGCAATTATTCTAACATTTTCTAAAATTATTTTCCTGGATGTTAAATAACAAAGCCCACATTAATTATTCCTAAATTGTATAAATTAGATTCTAGGTATATTTTATCGAGTCACGTGTACTGCGATTATTCTAAAATTTTCTAAAATTATTTTCCTGGATTTTAAATAACAGAATCCATATTAATCCTTTGCACTCGACGACTTTTTGGCTAGAGAACAATAGAAATTCAAAGATTCTCTACCAAAAAACTGACGATACTTCTTAAATAGGCAGTAAATAAAGAAATGTATAATAATAGAATTATAGAAATATTTGATTTCGATATCTTGTACATTGTTACATTACATTAAATTTAATGTATTAATTAATATCGATCTTCCAAATTTTATGAAATGGAGACTGAAGCTCACCTCTCGAGTGCAAAGGGTTAATTATTCCTAAATTAGAAAAAATTAGATTCTAGATATATTTTATTCACTCACGCGTACAGCAATTATTCTAACATTTCCAGAAATTATTTTCCTGAATTTTAAACAAGAAAGCCCACATTAATTATTTCAAAATTGTAAAAATTAGATTCTAGGTATATTTTATTGACTCTCGCGTACAACGATTATTCTAACATTTTCTGAAAATTTTATGAAATGGAGACTGAAGCTCACCTCTCGAGTGCAAAGGGTTAATTATTCCTAAATTAGAAAAAATTAGATTCTAGATATATTTTATTCACTCACGCGTACAGCAATTATTCTAACATTTCCAGAAATTATTTTCCTGAATTTTAAACAAGAAAGCCCACATTAATTATTTCAAAATTGTAAAAATTAGATTCTAGGTATATTTTATTGACTCTCGCGTACAACGATTATTCTAACATTTTCTGATAATTTTATGAAATGGAGACTGAAGCTCACCTCTCGAGTGCAAAGGGTTAATTATTCCTAAATTAGAAAAAATTAGATTCTAGATATATTTTATTCACTCACGCGTACAGCAATTATTCTAACATTTCCAGAAATTATTTTCCTGAATTTTAAACAAGAAAGCCCACATTAATTATTTCAAAATTGTAAAAATTAGATTCTAGGTATATTTTATTGACTCTCGCGTACAACGATTATTCTAACATTTTCTGAAAATTTTATGGAATGGAGACTGAAGCTCACCTCTCGAGTGCAAAGGGTTAATTATTCCTAAATTGGAAAAAATTAGATTCGAGATATATTTTATTCACTCACGCGTACAGCAATTATTCTAACATTTCCAGAAATTATTTTCCTGGATTTTAAACAAGAAAGCCCACATTAATTATTCCTAAATTGTAAAAATTAGATTCTAGGTATATTTTATTGACTCACGCGTACAACGATTATTCTAACATTTTCTGAAATTATTTTCCTGTATGGGACTCCTGTATCACTAGACTCCTATTAAGAGCTCTCGATCTTCTGAAAACCGGTGAATCCCTCCGGACGGATATCTCTGGCGAAAAACAAGCGGCGCGATAATGCGGGGAACGAATGGACGTCAGAAGCTGCAATTATGCGAGTCGGCGAAACAGAAGGAGCCGTGGTATCGCTCACAAAAGTCCAGACGTCGTTCTCCACGATACACCGCGTCATTATAGACCGCAGTCGCGGCAGTCTTCTTTCATTCGATAGTTAATTGGCGGGGTCGTCGGGCGTGGAACGGCCCCGAAGATCGACCAGGACAAAGACGACTCTGTTAAACGTCCTCGCGATCGCGGCTCCGTTTTTCTCCTCTCGGCCCGACAAAGCCGACACGTCCTCGGCGAGCCTCGCGCGTCCGCCATTTTGCGCGCGAAGAATTCAAAATGGTGTCCCGGCGGAGTTCCCGTTACAGGGGACACATTGAACTTTAATTGCTCGCGATAGACCGCGTCGATTACGCGATTCGATTATTCGATTATTCCACGGGAATTCGACGATATTCCGACTGAATTCACGCGCGGACTGTTTACACCCGTTTGCATATTTCACCCGGAAACTCGCGGATTTACTTGTTAATCCGTTTACCGAATGTTTATCGCCCTCCACTCCCGCCGGCTTCTATTCCCGCGCGTATTACCGGGATATTGGAAAATAGTTGGGGATAAAAGTTTCACGACTTGCTGACTGCACCCTGCTTCTCCTTGCCGGGCCTGCTGTTCACGTGGAGTGGCTCATGAGCGTAAATGGTGATTTAAGTGAATAGTAGAATTCCGAAGTTCTGGTTTTCGCACGTAAATCGCGGTTTTATGTCCGAATGAATTAGGCGAGTCCGAGGGTTTACAGTTCGAGTTTAAATCTGCACTGGGATTGTAATTTTTAACTCGGCAGAGAAGGATTTAATTTAAAGTAATTAAAAATTCGAGAGAATTTCAGAAAAATGCCCGGATTTTTCACTTTTTTAATTCCGTTCCTTATTCATAGTCATCCCGCCATCAAAATTTTCATCTTTCATAAACGCGAGGTATCAAGAGAAGCTCGAGTCAGGAGATAACGATACACGGAATATTTTCTAAATTAAAAAATTATATTTTATCCCGATGTACGTAACATTTGAGTTCAACGTGAAAGCAGTATGAAGACTGAATATAGTAATCCCTTTCAACAATTTTATTCACTTCTTTTGAATATCCTTAATGACTTTGGAAATTATTGTACATTTCTCAAACTATTTCTCCTCAAAATTTTTTACTGAAGTAATAATTATCAACGTCTTCAATTCGTCATGTAACACACGACTTCGTAAACTCGAAAATGGTGGACAACGATGTAAAAGACCCGGTACCAACTATTAATCCCCATCACAAAATGGCGCGAACGGGTCTTTGAATGAACCATAAACACCTAGACCTGACTCTCTCACGCATCTGATCTCTCGATGGCAGCGAAAATCGCAGCGCCATCAGGAGCGTAAGCTGTTACGAGCGTGTGGCCCCACTGGGAGGGTTGGTGAGTATAAAACGATGGAGGGTGGAGGGTGTAGGAGGAGGATGCAGGGTTCTAACTGAACGCCACGGAACGGCCGCGGAATTGCCGGCGATTCCTCGGCGTTAACCAGAAGCGACGCCAACTGTCAGCAGTAATGCCGCTGCCGACAGATCGTTTGATGCCGGAAAATTACATATTACCACGGCACCGCAATAAGCAATTTGCCCGGGGAAACGCGTATTTCCAACTACTTTGCCCTCGCAGTCCAGGCCACGACCGCAATCCACTTAGGGACAGGCACAAAGCGGTAACGAACAGCGTGGAAGCTGATGCTTCGCGGGATACTACGTGTCCTTGTTGAAATATCGTTCTTACGAGAGTCTCCTCCATGGTCCGTGGAATCAGCGTAAATTTTTGGCCAGTGGATGGATGGTGGCTGTGATTGCGAGAAATTGCGAGAGACTTGATTCTCTTTGGGCTGATTTGTTCCATCTCGGACTGAGAGTTTGGTTATTTGTTATACTTTTCCATGTATCTTGGGTACTCTATGTCTAGATGATGTGTCGAGGTAGATGATTCCTCGCGGACTTGATTTTATCTAGTAACACTAAACGTATCGGTACTTATCGTACCTATGTAGTATCGTAGGATTTCCACCTCGTGTATAGGTAACTTTAGCTTAGAAAGTGATTGGAAGAGAGTTCTTGTGAGACAGTTCTTTAGAGGAGTCCTTAGTTGTGTTTTAGTTGTGAGCCACTAGTTGTAACAGGCTGAATTGTCATTGTGTCGTTGAGTTGAGCATAGTCTTAAGTTGTAGTTGGTATAAATTGTTAATCTATTATTATTGTTAATTAATAGATAGTATTTATTCACCATCATATATCCCAAGTCTCTGCACCTATGGTAGGATTTTTGGCTAAATTAATCCTATGCAGACGGAGTTCTGCGCGTCTAATAAGCAACAACTATCTGTTTATAACAAAACAGGTTTTATTTAATTAAAATATTGCACTAAGTTTCTCACACAATGGTCTATTCACTGCGTCTCTGCCACACACATTCGGCCTTCTGACTCCTCACTTCTCTCTACTTCGCCTACTCTCAACTCTGATATAGTCACAGATATCCTAACAAAATGATTTGTCGTTTGTTCTATCGTGCTACCGATTATTTCTTCGCTCTGAATCTTCGCCCGTTCACTATCCCTCGCTTTTCGAGAAGCCGCCCAAACGTTTCCATGCACTCCCTTAGAAGTAAGACCGCACCCCATTCGCCCCGCTGATACTCTTAATACTTTGTTAGTGTCCACCTTTCGCCATTCCATACTATTCTTACCATAAGAGGTCAAATGATCTCTGATCTCTAAAATAAAGTATGCAAAAAATTTTTCTCGGTAAAAAGTAAGTTAAGAGAAAAACGGAAAGCGAGAAATTGAACTATCAGATAATATAAGAATTTACAGAAAATCAGATGAGCGAAAGAGATAACATTAAATGTATAATTACAAGGTAAATGTTGAAAAGAGTCATTTCACTCCGCTTGGTATTTACGTTTAGTATTAAACAAGGATATACAGCGACCTGTTTCGAGGTCCATGACAGGATTATTGCATGTAAAATGTACATTAAATCTGGCTCAAAATTCCTTAAGGATTTTATTCCGTCTGTTGAATAGAAGTAGACACGTGAATGAATTGACAGGACTTGGCACATTGTAGAGGGATGATGCGGTACGGTTATGGTATTGGTTCCTTCGAGGTCGTTGACAAATATATCATATTTTCTGTGTGACAGTCATGAGCTGTTTTAAAGTAGGTGGTTACTGACGATGAGTATGATTGATGATGAAATGCCTAGTAACACGAAGCAGTAGACCTAATTGCAAGGGATTGACATATGGTAGCATGGTCTTATCCTGGATTATGGCAAAGATGCCTTAATTTTACAAACTGAAATACACTCGTTACTTTGCTAACTATACTTTTTATAATAGATGGAATTTTGGAAAAATTATGCAAAGTCCGAAGATGATTTTTTAAAGATTTTTAGAAGAGGAGGGACCTAGATTAGACATTGATGATATTTCAGTCCCTCGAAATTGATTTTCATGGTGAAAAATTATTACAAAACTGGTGAGTAGCTAACATTGTTAAATCGCCGAATGATGTTATCGTTTACTCATACTCCGCGAGCAACGTCAAAATTCTCTCACGAACTCTCGACTTCTCTCTGTTTTCGCGGTGTAATAACATTTGACGGTGCTCTATTACGTTACAGCGAGCATGTTCGCTTATGGTCGAGACTAATGGGAGAATTATAGCGCGGCACGATTTTATATTTGCCATTTCCTGCAACGGGAAACGGGGTTACTCCCGAGTCAAATTGAATCAGTTTGCCGAGGTTCCTCGTTCACTTGCTTTTCTTCCTTCGATTCGACAATGTTCCTTAAAAAGTTTACGTTCACTTAGATTTCTCATCGTCGATGAGAGAGATAACTTAGTCCTGAAATCAAGAAAATTCCTGGCACGTGTAAACTCCAATTACGTACTCCAAATCTCATTGGAAAATCTCGACGTTCATATTAATCATTTTCATATTTCTTTCCATTGTTAAATATATTTATTAATTATATAATAATCTAGTGTTTTATTGGACAAAATTTTCAGTGTTCGAACAGAAATCTCTTTATTCGAAAATTACTTGCAGGTAACTGGAACATGGATAAATTCACGAAATCCAAAATTCTTCCCCGACTCACGCGAAGAGCTCTGCGTTCGTATGAACAAATGCCACCGGAAATGAGACATAAATCTTTGAGAGACGTCACACGAAAGGACCTAATCCATTTAATCTCTCGATGAAAAATCGTTCCGCCGCGACACTCGTTCCGTTTATCGCGTTATTATTCCTTATCCGCGTGTGTGCCTCTTCTTGGACGTTCTCCAAGGTCTCATCGACGCCATGACTTATGGCCGACGTTTCTCGTTTCCCTTCTGCTCCGCCATGCTTCCGCACTGAACTTCTGCACCGTATGCGATATGCGTTTCTTCAGATTTTTCTTGCAAAATTCGTTAGTTAACGTTTAATTGACGGTTTTAAAATATTTAATTAACCAAAAATTCCACGAAATAAAGAAAATTTTATTAAATAATGCGTTAATCATTTTGAGTTATGACAAACACCGATTTGGAAGGTTAAAATTGAAAATTATGTTTTATTAATATTCGCATGTAGGAAAAAGGAAGGAATTATGATCCTTTAGGTGGCTTGAATTACGCTTCATTTCGTATGGAGGAAGTTGGGTGCTTTAATATCACTTTAATGGATCATGAATATTCACCGGAATCGGCGCAAGAATGTACGTTGTTAGCAAATTATTGTGGTTGGAATTAACAGAGAAAATAATTATGATTCATGGTGGAATTAATTTCTGCATATTTTATAATTCATAATAATATCGAATTATCACGTTTTGCGCCATTTACCAGTAACAACTGCGATTCTATACTCGGCGAAGTACTTCCGGATTAATCAAACCAGGGAATTTAAAATTATTTCAAATACATTTAATCCTCACCTCTAACCGGTTGATTCAAACATGAATCAAGAGTCAAACATGATTCGTGGAGTTTCAAATTCCATTTAGTCCTGTATTAATCTAAAATTCTCTCTCAGTAATTGTATCATTAAATTATAATTGTTCATAAATTAATTTATTACTTAAATTATATTATACTGCTTAACAATGTATTTAGTTCTACAGGTAGTTCTTCCCAATTTACCTAAATTTGACAAAATCATCGCGAAAAAGGAACATGACTATGCCCATTAATAATTATATTATTCAATTATAATTGTTCCTAAATTAATTGATTACTTAAATTACATTATATTGCTTAACAATATATTTAGTGCTACAGGTAGTTCTTCCCGATTTATCCAAATTTTACAAAATCATCGCGAAAAAAGAATACGACTATGCCCATTAATAACTATATTATTAAATTATAATTGGTCCTAAATTAATTGATTACTTAAATTACATTTTACTGCTTAACAATATATTTAGTGCTACAGGTAGTTCTTCCCGATTTATCCAAATTTGACAAAATCATCGCGAAAAAGGAACATGACTATGCCCATCCGTTTGCTCATATTTCAACGTCTCCGCGATTTATCAAAGTTTCACTCTATTTTTTCATCTATTTATTCACCCTCTCCCTCTCC